>NC_041816.1:29457069-29619569 GCF_900964775.1 Scleropages formosus
GCTTTGGACATGCCACCTTTTTACAACATGTGTGTCTTATAGTTACATTTATTTATTTAACAAATTTTTTTCTCTATACTGAGCAGGGATTGAACCCATGTCCTCTCACACCACCCAGGTACTTTGAGAGGCTTCCAAGCACTCAGCTCACAGACAACCAGGGTGCCCTAGGGACAGGTCCCGTCTTGTTCGCTTTCATAGAGACCCTCGTGATCTGATTTAAAGGACAATCGGAAAGGAATGAAATGCTCCGTTTAAGATGTTTGCAGAATTAAAATGCCACGTCCGTTTCTCAAGATGCTGCTGGATTTGGCAGTAAATTGTTTTTCTTTTATTTATTAATTTTTCTAAAGAACCTCATTCCGTAATTCACAATACATAGTAATTGGTAGAACCATAAAGTGTGCGTTACCCAGTAAATACTGATGGAGCTCTGGTAATTCACTTCACCATTGGGGGGATTTATAATGCTGTGGCCTGTGGCTAATTTCCCCGAGGAAACTGATTTATGCATCTCTTTCCAGTGAGGGCCGGAGGAAGGCAGACTACTGTCCTCGGCATAAATATTGACTCCGAGAGGAAAGAGCCGGAACACGTCGGGCCTGCTCTGAGCTACAACTAAATTACGCCCGTGCAGTATCTAACATTCAGCATACGGCACTGTATGCCGAAATCATACATATTCACGAGATCTGTTGACCGTGAGAGAGCACACCGAGCAGTAAAGGGTGACGATGTAAGTATTGCTTTTCTATGTAAAGAAGAACTGTAAACGCATTTTGCATGTGACAGAACATCTCCCGTGCCTCTTTGGCCGTGACTGTAACATGGATTAAGTGCACCTGCTGGGTTCTGTCATGCTAGGGAATTGAAGTCAAAGCATCCCGTGACACTGAGCGCCAGGTCACCTCTGTATGGCAAAAACCTCAGACGCTTTGCTTCGCCGTGAGCACCACCGCTGAATCCAAATGAATGTAAGGGTTCTGGAATGAAGGCATGTTTGCCAATTAAATTCTGTGGTAAGAACACGTGCCACGGAGCACAGCGGGCTGTCTGCACTTGGGCTGGATGGTGCCTGCTCCCAAATCACAGCATCACAACAGGATGCGCAGGATGCCTGCCTCATGGGGTACCAGTCGGCTCAGCGGCAAGACGCTCTACTGCACCTTAAACAATGACTCCTCTTCCTGCCTTGAATTTGGGTGCTTTGCTGAGTGCAGGTGAAAGCCAAGTGTCTTGTCGTGGTAAGGAACTCTGCTGAACAGCTGCAGCTCCGCACTCTGAAGAAGAAAGAGCTGCTGTCATACTTTTGGTGGGGGGTGGGCACTTAAACGAATTACTACGGTAAATATCCAGCTGTAGAAATTGTTGAAACTGAAGTCTAAGCATGTCTCTTTGGCTACATGCGTCTAAAAAGCAATAAAGAAAAGAGTAATGTAATAACAGTGTAAACCCCAAGGCATAAAGCACCGCATTCTTCCACACAGGATAATCCCTGTTAATAGCTACGATTTTAATTTCAGATCCCCCAACCTCAGTGGAAACGGTTACATATTTAGCAGTCACAGACACTCATAAAGCTGTCAGCTGTGGATCTGCTGCGCTTAGAAAGCTGCACTTTATTCAGGATATAGAGATGGAGTGGTTTGCTGGAAAGATTTGGTTTGGGATTCAAACTAATAACCATCCGGCCTTGTGTCTAGACATTTTCAAGGGGAGGCTGGGACAGTCTGACTGATTCTGTAGATGAGTTATGTACCGTAGGCCTAAAGGTAATGTCAGGGAGTATTTCTTCTGCTCCGTTTTCCTTGTGTGTAGCCCCGTCTGAAGTGTGTGCTAAATGACAGGACACCGGCAACTTAAACCTTAAATTAAAAAGGCACTTCAACCATCTCCGGTCCTCCTTGGTGGTCAGAGAAGACCCCAGAGATGAGAGTTCGGCTGAAAACATGGACACCGACACACACTTACTTATCCAGAAAGCACCTAATCAGATTCCATGCTTTCTGCTGCCCTTTATTCCCTATCAAGCTCTCGCACTTCGGTAAACATGTAGACCCGTTCCGCATGGAGGCGGCCTTTCATTCGGAACTCTGCAGGCCACATCGGGGGGTGTTAAACAAAGAAATGTGGTCTGGCGGTTAACAGTTTGCATCCAGACTCTGGATTTTGGCTTACGATGAGGTGGTGGGTGTAGGGTGGTGTTGCGGTCGCCCTGTTCTGATAACACCGCCGGTGCATCTTCTCTGGCTCCATGAACTCGCAAGTCAAGCTGAAGGATGAGAGCAGGGGACCCTGCGCCTTCATACAGAGCCCAACGCTCCCTAATCCCCCCCTTTGAAAGAATGTGAAAAGGCCGACAAAGACTTTAACCCCCGTCGAGATTACTTGCCGTCCTGTTCAAAGCTCGCCTGGGTTTTTGAACTCTGTCTTGCCAATAATGTAGAGTCTCCACACAAGCACTCTTTCCCCAGTCAAATCGGCTCCTGTTCTACACCATCTGCTCGAAGAGACAACTCCGAGGTGGAGTGGCAGGGGCTGCATGGAGAGGCAGGCCTTACACGTGCCATAAAATGTCAGAAAGTCGTCAGCTGACCTTCCCAGTGTGTCTTTCTCAGTACTGATCTCCAAGTAATCATATGGGCTGACGTACTTGATGGCTGCTCAGATATTACTGTAAGTATATTAAAAATAATATTAATACTAACAGGGGTCTTTTATTTTAATTTTGCCAACTCTTACAAATTACGGTTTTAATAACTATTCCATAGTAATTTATTGTATACTCATTTATGGGATTTATGAGGGATTGAATCTGATGTGGTAAAATTCCTGGATTCATTTAAAGGCACTTTTTATAACACTTTTTATTTCACTGCTCTGCTGGAGAAGTAAACTCACTAAACACCAGCTAGGGAACCAAAGCAGTGAGAAGCATCCGTTTCACCCGTGAATTCAACATTCTGCATTAATAATCTGCAAGCCCATTAATAAAGTATGAACAAGCCAGCATGGAACATTAAACTTTGTTATACTGAATAGATAGATAGATAGATAGATAGATAGATGTTATTGCTCTACATGTTTAATATGTCTCTATGTCCACTGTTGTCAAGGACACGAGAGCTGTGCTGAAGAGTTGGCCTCGATGCAGGAACTTCCACAATCCCATTTCCTTAAGTGCAACATTACGCTGTTTTGAATTGGCAAAGTAAACAGTAAACACACAACATGGTGTTGTACTACACAGCAGTTCAAAGCGACCTTTTCTTTGTTTCTAAGAATGTCCCCAAATTACGGTTTGCAAATGAGGGAGAGCAGAGCTGTCAAAGTACCCATCCCATCTAGTGTTAAAGACAAAAAAAAAAAGGAACTCTTGCATAAGCCATTAGCAAATTTGTTTAAAAACAGGAGAAAGCATAATTGCTGATTTGCTATGGATAAAAAAGCAATGCATTTAAATTACAGCAGCCCAGACAGGAAACAATACTGGATGCTTGTTCACTGTCAGCAACTGTAGATGAGCGAAAGTGTATCAGATTTAATGTTTCCAAAAAAAGAAAGAGAAAAAATATATGTATGCATATTGATAGTGCTGAAGCATACAACAACAGAATTAATTGAGTTTGTTTTCAAGGGCAAATTGTTTCACTGCACTCAATTTATTCTCCAGATGATGCTGTTTTTCTTCCACTGGTGTATGCAAATCCTGCATAGCCGAGAACAGACTTACCCCGAGTTACTTTAAATCCACACCCCCCACCCCCCACGCCAAATTCCCCAGGGAACATGTCTCAAAGTAGGGAGCAAATGGCATCCATTTAAAGAATGAAATTTGGATGTAAAGCTGGAGTTAAATGTGTTAATAATGAACCTTTCAGTCGAGACAGAATGAACACATATCAGCTGGCATCAGCTTCAGGGTTGTTCTGTTTCTGGTGAGACCTGGTGTGTAACACAAACCCTTTGACACCTCTCTGTCGTGTCAGGAGGAATGCAAAGTAAAATGGGGTTTACCTACGTCTACCAAGCATCGCTTTGACGGGTGACACGGCGCTCCAAGATGCGAGCTCTGCAAGGGCTCCATGCAATGCGTCAACTCATCCAAGAGCAACTGAGCAACTCCATCGCGACACATTCAAACCGAGGGCCATGTGTCCTGTCACTGAAGGTACTTTCACTGAGCCCATCTGAGCTAATTACTGTATCGATTCTTTTTATTCTCATTTGACACTTGGATAAGATGACATTTTAAACAGATTTTCCTTTTTTTAGTTTCAGAAGATTAAGAATTTATTGGCCAGCCGCTGATCCCGTTACTACCTTGATAAGGATGCAATAGGAGGGCAGCTCCCGAGACTCTGAGGGCGACTCTGGTGTTCTTGACAAACGAAATGTTATAGACAAACAAGGTGTTATGTGTTTTCTTGGTTTAATCCACTTATTAGTTTATTTCAGTTTTCCTGACACTGGTCAGATTTTTAGCTCTCTTGGTTTTATGGTTTAACAAAAGTTTAGATCTTAGTTTCAAAGTGAAATTCTTGTTCTTACAGCCCAATGTAGGTTACAGATCCATTCACCATCAGGGGGTCTTCAGCATCCCGAACGTACTGACAGTTTGTAAGACACAAAGCAGATTACACAGCACGTATATTTCCAGATATACAGATGTTTTACAACTGCTTCAGCATGATCTTCAATCAAGAGCACCGGTGAACTATTGTTTTGCAACCAGGGTTCATGGCTCATCCATTGCTCCTCCATGCAAAATGTACTGCATTTGGGGTGACATCATGCCTGGAAATATTTTTGCATGCAGGCTACATGTTCCAAGCTGTCAAAGTGATGGAAACAAAAACAATTCAGGAAAACAACGGGTTTCAGGTCTAGGCTGCATAAATGGCACCAAGGACATCCTCCTCAGGCCCCTCGTTCATCTGTGAGCCCCCGGCGCCCATTTTCCTCAGGTGTGGCTGTCTGGAAGGGGAAAGGGGCTGTCTGCCTGGATGCAGATGGATGGTGCCTGGGTTCGAGGGACCTCACATCTCGTAGTATGATTTATGCCGGACAATAGCCGTGGCGTTCGACACCCCCGGCCCAGTAAGTCACTCATGTTCCACATTCACTGCTTATCCTGCTTCTCCACTGAAAACCCGTCTCCCTTCGCGACAGCGACCATTGAACACGTTGAAATATGCTGTAAGGCAAAAAATAAATAGAAGGCTCGCCTCAGTTGTCCACAAATGTCACGTAATTTCAAAGGCGCTGTGGTGAAACTGGCAACTTTTGTAGAATGAAGTTCTTGTTACTTTCCCTCAAATACATTTTCAGCTCCTGAGAGGTTCTTGAACTTTTCTATTGTGTCCACAAAGTTTAACACTAGCAGATTCAAACAGAATACAAGCAACAAGAAATGTGAACATGTTTAAAATCAATATCGACAAAATGAAGTTTTATTGTTCACGTCAAATTGTCGTAAACTCAGCCATGTTACTGTGAGCACATTTTCGACTGAATCTGAGCTTCGCTGCTTGAGTAATAGTGAATCCATAGCTGATTCCCAAAATTCCTTCGCAAGATGTCTGAAAAATATTAAAAAGCAAGGGCCAGTCTGTGGCCCTGTCAATTATTGAAAAATACGCTACCTTAGACACTTCTGGTTTTGCTGTCCCATCCTTGCTTACCGTGTCTTGGTCTACACCCCACTGGACAAACCCCAAACATCAATCTCCTCTCGACAACCTCACAGCCAGTCCATCGATTACACTGTGCACTCCAACCCCAAGTCCAGAAAAGTGCGATATGGAAAATCCAACGCTCGACCACGAATGCGAACAACATAGATGTACGACGGTGGAGATTCCTGTACGCTGCCCCCCCATAGTATCACCTTGTGTCCCGCATCCATCAAAATGTCATACTAATGGCTCAGAGTGCACAGCACGTGCTCTGAACCTTTAAACCGACATGATAGCGCTTCAAATCGCCCATCGTGTCTTAGGATTGATTGCGCGTTACACAATTCCATTTGGCTTTAGTGTGAATTAAACGGTCTCCATCGGAGGTATTACTGCCATTCGTGTGGAGCAGCAGCAGTGTTAAGTGCATTGCTAGCAATACGTTCAACAGGGGATTTGCATGAAATAATGAGAGATCATTATTATCCTCTCCTCATTACACCAGCCTCATCAACAGAGTCTTGAGCACAATATTAATTAGAATAAAAAGGAAAGGCCATCATATCTCAAATGCCATTTTTATTGAATTTTTCTCCCCCGCTTTTATTGTAAGGATCGTTATATTCAGCAGAACATCCAGTGAGTAATTTACTGTACATGTTTGGTGTCCCACATGTGTACATTCCCTGTCTTTTATTTCAGTTAATCTGAGCCATTTTTTCAAAGTGATTTTTAATGATTCATTTTCAGGGTAAACAACTGAAGCTCCCCTTTGGGGGGGATGAGCTGCATGGACCCAGAGATAAAACGCATGTGTTGTCACAGGAACAGTGGCCATAGAGATGACGCTCCAATGATGTACAGACGATACAGTAACACAGTAACTTGACCGTGATCTAAGCATACTTTGTAGAAAAATGCAATTTGTACCATGGTCATTTCGCAACAGTGAAACTGATCTTCCTCAGCATCTGACTTTTGTTTTGCAGTGGTATGGAGCTTAGTGACATTCTTATTAAAAGACAGTTCAGAAGAGCTAAGTCACAATGTTGTCACCGAAACACATTGGGAAAAAGATGTACTGAGGCTCAATGAAAAGATCCAGATGTGGTTCACCTTCAGCCTATTGCCCCCCATCCTCGAAGGAGCTCTTTTCCCTTCATCTGTCTCAGTCCACTGACTTGTGTCACTCTTCACGGACTAACTTGGCAGAAGTCCCAATTGGCCTGAATTCTGCAAATTGTCCTGCAAACTAGTGCTCCAGTGAGCTCCATCATCTATGGCAGGTGAATCCTGAAGAGCAGGGAGATAAACCATAGTGTGGGGCGGAGCGCAGGGATGGCTAAGGCTGGGGTCCCTTTTCGCTCTCCGGTCGCCATCGGCACAGAATGCCTGTCAGCTCTCGTGATCTTTACCACAGCAAATCCTGGCCTGCCCAAGTGAATGGAAACTGGAAATCTGCATAGAGAAAGCGACCACAACTGCTCTTTTGAGGAGAGCTCACACTGGGGAGGAAAACGATATGCACAAAAATATACAGCAAGGAACCGTCTTGTTAAGAAATTGCTTTTTTTTTTTATAGGAAATACAATTATGCAGGTGGTGTCCTCATGTTTTAGGAGAGTTTAGCTTTGTTCATTGATAGATACAAGAAACTGTCCTCCAGAGGGCTTCAGGGCCTCGGGTCTCTTCCACTTTGACCCCTGGCAGAGCAGCAATAAACCTTCAGACTCTACCAAAGCTTTGCACCCTTGATTTACATTTACATGTACATTTATTTACATTGATTTAGGAATATGGTACAGCCAGACTACTGCCAGTGGCATCATCACCATCATTATCATCATCATCATCATCACTGTCATCGGGAGTGGAACAAGCTGCATGAAGGAGGAGGTACAGCCAACTTGTTATGAACAGAGCTGCGTCTGGAAGAAACATCTGTTGACCTTCTCAGCTGGATCGTGAATCCAGAAGAATTGCACGCACACACGCACACGCACACACACACAGAACCACACACATACAGAGAATGACACAGGGACACACAATTCACATTCAAGAAATTCCACTATCGAATTTTACCCATGAGAAATAAATAAAATAAAATAAACAGATAACTACGGCTTTGTGGATCCTTTAGAGCATTTTGTTATTTTTACAGCGGTTAGTTTTGTGACAATGCGAGTTTTCACTTGACGGCTCGGCTCTCTGCTCCGCCCACATGAATTGTGTGCCCGCAATCGATACATAACCCTCACAGACAAATGTAAGAATTGAAGCGTAATTTGTTGTTGTGAGGCACTAGTGGAGCGTGCTGAGGGGGAAAGATAATTGTCCTCAAACACCCAGTGTGAGCCCCCGTTTATTTATTTATTTCTACGGGATGAGGACCTATATCAGTTCTCTTGCGTTGCAGATGGCAACATGGCTATTCCTCCACACTAAATGGCCCCATCACGGCCCAGGAGAGAAACCATTAAGGAAAGAAGATAATGACCTCTATCTCAGGGGTCAGGAAAGTCTTCGGAAATAAGGCTAGGTAAAATTTAATCATGGAATAAATAGAAGTACGGCAGCAGGGGGTGGAGGGTGAGCAACATAGCACAGCGATGTGGCACGTTGTTTCAGCAGCTCAAGTCGAAATGTTTTTAAAAAGTCAGATTCCCTGGACCGTGCACAGCGAGAAATTGTTTGTTTGTGTGTGTTTGCCTCCAACGGTTCACATTCTTATTCGATCCAGGAAGGCTCGTGCACGCAAGACGAAGACCCACCAACATCTCTCAGAGTCCTTGAAAGAGCTGAAAAAAGGATGGTTGAGGTTCTTACAAGGCTGTAAACAATACAGAGGAAGTCAGAACCGATGAAAAATCAACAAAATGAAAAATAAAATAAAGTAAAATAAAATAAAATAAATGTGATTGAGTGGCTGAGAGCCCACAGCTGGAAGCTTGATTAGGAACCCAGACATCATCACCGAAGGAGTACTAAGTGAATTAATACACAGTTTATTTTTATTCAGTTGATGAGGAGGCATCAGCCGGAAAATCTGTTTATCTGGACTACCAAAATTATTCTTCGTGATTTTTACCCACGTTTTTTTCTGAGAACTCCGTGCACAACCAAAATGTCTTCTTGAAGTGTTATTTCTCTTGCATATGCATTAGTTAACATGCAAGGTATGAAATGTTTCAAATAGAATTAATTAGCTAATTAGTATCTGACTTTGCATATTAATGTTGTTCATTTTGTACAACCAGATACAAAGATCCTGGGATGCATTTAAATTACCTTCTTCTGAACTTTTCAGAGGAGTGAAGCATAGAGAGGAAAAACAAGTAACAGTAAGGCTGCAGCTCAGAAACACTGTATTCTCACAAGGATACGAGTACGAGCTTCCAAAACTCCCGTCCTTAACTGCGTCAGTGCAGTCGCCTGCTACGACTACAGCGACTACGACTAGAGACTACGGTGAGTGCGTGAGGCCTAGAAGTAGTGGTCACTAAGAATCTGTATTAGTCTGCACACTAACAACACTGTTTTATTTGTTATACTAATAACTTGCAAGGAAGGTAAACGAGAGGTAGGGAGGACAGCGGAAGGGCGCGGGAGTTCAGAAAGAGGTTAGCATGAGCTCAAGAGACAGACAGCAGAGCAGAGGAAGGCCAACAGAAGGGCAGCAGGAAGTCAGCTGGAGGTCAGGAAAAATGGAGCAACAGTGAAGGGCAGTAGAAGTACAGCTGGAGGTCAGTAGAGATGGGGAAAAGAGAAGGACACCGGAAGGACAATGGGAGGTCCAGTGAATGTCAGGAAAGACTAGAGAACAGTGAAGGACAGCAGCAGGACAACTGGAGGTCAGGAACAATAGAGGAACAGTGAAGGACAGTGGAAGGACAGCAAGAGGTCCTTGAAGGAGATAATTGAAGGACAATGCAAAGACAGATGAAGGCCAGCAGGAGGTCAGGGGGCAGACAGAGGAACTGGAGGAAAGCAGCGGAAGACCAAGCAGAGCTCAGCAGGGAAATACAGGGGGAACCACAGGAAGACAATTAAGAGCTGGAGAAAATTGGTGGGAAAGTGGAAAAACTTTGGAGAAAAGAAGAAAGACAGCAGAGCAGAAAGGCAATAAAAAGACAAGGAGGGGATGGTGGTGAGATAGCAAGGGGAGGACAGCGGAAGGACTGAGGAAGGACAGCAGGAGGATAGCCGAGGGGGGTTTGTGGCTCGATTTTTTCTTTTTTTTTCTCTAACTCAATTTACAGTCAATTCAATGTCTCATATTGTCCTTACGTGAGTATGAAAGTGTTCTTCGGACATGTGTTGTGTATGTTTTGTGTCCCTGAGTTTGTGCGTCCATGCACACATTGTCAAGTGAAATGACTGCAAGCCACAAATGAGATGCAATTTGCAAAAATTAATCTCACCAGCCATCTGCACTTGGAGTTTTCAGAAATAATTTGCTTGGCCAGTTGATTCTACTGGTCACCAGATGGGTGACTGTCATTAGATCAGCAATCAATGTCTTCATTTTGACACTCATCCTCTTTTGTGTTTACTGCATGTACAGCCACTTTCATATAAACGAATAAATCACTGAGGAACTGTCATCTACAGCATCCAGTACAATTACAGACACAAAATTGCTTCAGATCTTGCAAGATAAATATGACTTATTATGTAAGGTAAACAGCACAGAAAGGTTTCCATTAATTCTTCTGACATTGCAAACAAAAGAAAAGATACTGATATCAGCCTTTGCAGGAATTACACAGAAATCATTTTCTGAAGGCTGCAAAAGCCAGAATACGATGAGAGTGAAACAAAGTCATGTAGGAGACGTTACGAAGAGCGGAAAGTGGCCATCGAGTCACTCTGTGCTGCGCTAGCTGGGCGTCGCTCTTATACTGGTTCAGTCGATCCTGGAGCATCCACCACTACTGGGCAACATCCAGATGCGTTTGTGGAGAAGGGAAACAGCAGCTGGTGACGGCAGTGACCACCAGCCTCCCACTCAATGGAAGGACGAAACAAAGACCTTTAAACTCCAATCAAACGCCTTTAGAAAGCGCTCACAATCGACGCTGATTGACTATTCGCCACGTTCAAACCCTCCTGGCCTCAGGTATTATCCACCCCCGAGCCACCGGCCAGTGAGCGACCCGATCCAGCCAATCACGGCTGTTTGAGCCCCCCACCCCGGCCCACCCACACCATGCAGATTATATTCACATCTGAGTGGCAGAAGAACACAATGGGAACTTTTAACGCTGCAAGCCTCTGTTCCCACTTCCAAAATTCACACCTTGCCAGCAAAATCTGAGCGACTGCTGCTGATGGAAAACACTGCTGTGAGATGCAGCTCAGACTGAGGCCTAAATACACTCCAAAGCCAAGACAGTTGGAGCACCTGCAATGTGTTGTGAATGGAAAGGGTAGCAAACACTGAAGTATAGCCTCCGGTGGGAAAAAAAAAAACCTGAGTAAATTTACAAGTACATTTACATTTATCAGACACTTTTCTCCAAAGAAATGCACATTTCATAGAAAATACAATGTGTTCATTACATTAGCAGAAAGAGACACTTAGATGTAGACGTGTGATTCTTTCCACCATATGAACCGATGCTCATCACACAAGTAGTTGCACAAAACTTTACCAGAATATCAATGATTCCAGATACCTTCCAGATACTACCTTCCTAGAAGTTTTTTTTTTTTTAATTGTCTTTTGATTTGGGGGCACAGCGGTGCAATGGGTTGGACAGGGTCCTGCTCTCCAGTGGGCCTGGGGTTCGAGTCCCGCTTGGGGTGCCTTGTGACGGACTGGCGTCCTGTCCTGGGTGTGTCCCCTCCAGCCTTACGCCCTGTGTTGTTGGGTAGGCTCCGTGACCCCATATGGGAGAAGCGGTTCAGAAAGTGTGAGTGCGTGTGTGTGTGCGTGCATGTTTGTCTTTCTTTTGATACACACACACATACTGCAGATCGGGAAAAGTCCTCGAGTGGGAGGGGACAGATATAGCCTAAAATACACCGGTAGCACACAAATACATTTACTGATGCACTTAAAAGACACACACACACTCGCACACACACGCAGGAGAAAAATTTAAATTGCTGCATCGATTTTAACGGGACGCCACTCTGTTTGGCCCTCAAAGGTTGTGTTTGGAGCGAGGCCCACAGTAGCTGTCGGAGGGAAATTTCCCACACCAGCTTTTTACGACTGTATTATTACTTGCTGAATAGTGAAAATGTGCGCAGGCCGATAAGACAAAATATGATTAAGTGTAAATGCAAATGCAGAAAACCAGTGGGACTCGGCGACACTTTAACAGAACAATGGCTTTGTATGTGCCGCACATAAGTTACAACTAGATAAGAGGCATGCCAATTAACGACTGTAAATTAAGTGGAAACGCTCAACATAGAATAAAGACACAGTTACTTTATTCACACGTTTGCAGCCACAGCACACCCTGGAACCCCACTAGAAGCATTTGTCCTTTTAAATGATACCTGGTAAGACGTTGGAAACATGTCAGGCTGCAAGATAGTGTGAGTAAATTGAGATTAATTAAAACCTTTTTTTTTTTTTTTTTCGTCTGAGGAGTTGCGAATGCATTTCTGTTTTCCAAAGCCATATTGGAAGTATCAGGGAAAGCACTGAACACTGCAGAAAATTGGAAGCACATGAAAGACAATATCTGGCCCTCGCCATATTACTTATACAGTTGCAAAGCCCCTTCCCCAATATACATGGTGGTCCCTGGACCCCCCAGCCCTCCATCCTCTCTGCGTGTTGGATGTGCTGGATTGCGGTTCGTCCTGCATGCCTCACAAATCGATTTGTTTGATCCCTCGCTGTAACTTTGCACTCAACGCTGTGACCCTTGGTGAGGAGTAACGTGGAGCCCTTCACACTGCCCATGAGCCACCATGAGCTTGACACGTGAGCATGGATGGAAAAGAGCACCAAATCTTACCTGTTCTCCATCCAGTCCATGTCATCACCTTTATTAGAATCAGAGGTTCTGTTCCTGGTCCTAACCCACACACACACACACACACACACACACACACGCACACACACACACGCACATTCCTCGTGGGTTTTCATGCTTTACTGACGGAGTGTGTGTCCATCTTGTGTGCGTCTGCTCAATTACCCCCAACACTCTCCGCAAAGGAACTAATTAGAACTTTCATAGAACAATGGTTTTGAAGTGCTTGGCAGAAGTTACAAGTGGACAAGCAGCATGTTGAAGTCTGCCAGAAATTTCCAAGTAATTTAGTATGAAAACTTTTTGTCATAGCAAACAAAAGAGGAGGTGTATGAAACACGGCGCATCAACTACATGCAAGAAAACAGACTATCAAGCAAAATAAAAACCCAGCATCAGTCATCAGTAAAGCATACGAGCAGTATGTTTTGAACACATATATATATATATATATATATATATTTTTTTTTTAATATTCAAAACAAAATTTTACATTCAAGGTATAAATCACCTTAACAATATTAAAAATAATCACCTCCATTATTACGAAAGGTGAGCTGTCCTGCTGCTCTGGGAAACCACACAACACTTTAGTCGACCCAGGAGGCAGAGATAACACAGAGACAAGTGTTAATGATCGCAAAGCCATAAAATCCCAAATCTATAGGTGTCCTTAGGAGTTTCATGCATTTAAAGCACATTTAATGCAATCCGTGACCTTATCTATTGAGAATTGTCATGATAAACACCCCACAACAACCTTCTGCTTGGCTGATCAATAAGAGCCACTGTCATCTATTGTATATTAAAGCCAGTAATGATACGCTTTCAAAGCAGGTCTGGCACACGGGGACGATGTATTGAAAAGACTGAGTAATGGGGACACTGGTTGTGCTCACATTCTGCTTGTAACATCCTGGTTTCAGCGCTAAATCACAGAGCTGCTGGAATGAGGATCTCAGAGTTCACTCCATTTACCTGAAGCCTTTTTGTTTTTTTAAAAGAGATCTACAATATTAATTTACTTACAATTGTTTACCCATTGATAGAGCTGGGCAAACTTCAGTGGAGCAGGTGAGGGTAAATATCTTGTTCAAGGATACTACAGGCAGAGGTGAGATTCAAACCTGCAACCTGAGGGGGCAAAGGGGGTAGCTTTAAGCACTATGCCACCAAATGTCCGCTGAAGGAGACCCCCTAGATAGTTCCATGTGGGAAAATAAACATGAAACTAAGACTGATGAGCGCTCTTTTTAAATCCACCGTTGAATTTTTTCAGTAACACTTGTGATTCTGAATATTTGTATATTTCAAATAAGGTTTTATACGTGCATCCATGGAACAATTGTAGAACGTTCCCCCACAACTTGTGCTTCTCCAGCCGTTCCTCTGGGGCGTGGAGTCCTGTCAGTTAGTAGGACAAGCTTTTGGAAATCCCATCTGTCGGTGGGCCAGGAACGCCCGCTTGTACCCTGAAAGCCGAGCTTTTTCATTAGACGTTTCATTAGAGGCTTTCGAACTGAGTTCGCTGCTTGCTGAGCAGCACTGATAGTCACAGAAATACTGCATATTTTCGACAAGGTTCACTGAAAAAAAAAATCTATACCCTTTATTCATACTGTTTTGCTACACTTGAGGTTCATACACCATCAAAACAAATATACTTCAACTTATTGCATGACATTTAATTTTATGCAAAGTAATTAACTTCATTTGTTCTCAGACTTACAAGAAGAAATTCAATTTGTGGGCTTTACCATTTCTGCAAAGAAAGGTATGTGGCTCTAGGCTATCTGAATTAGCCAAGCATATCTTATTTAGACAACTAATTGAAGATATTATAGGAAACAGTCCAAGTTGTGCTTCCACATAGATTTTCAGCTGTGTTTTGTCTCAAAATGCTTTCACTGCCACAGTGAAGAGGATGCTTTGGCAAATTGGACACAGATAATAAACCTTTAACAAACAGAGAAAAAATAAAGCAGACGTCTTATGCTTACCTGAGATTCCAATACTGAATTAGTCATGAATACTAAGCTGTCACCTTTAAGAAGTAAGTAAAGAAATAATGCTCAGATTTACGTGATTAACATACAGTAATAAATGTATTCATTTTATAGCAAGTCCACATTTTTTACCTCTAACCGAGCACGGAAAATACTTAATTTGAAAGTACTTAAAGACGACAAACTTTATGCAAATGGAATGACTTTCAGCAGAAAATGTCAATAATGCATGATACAAGTAATTAAAGATAAGGGCATAATTGAAGCATGGTAATGGCGCAAAACAAGCTTTCGATTAATGCAATTTGCGCCAAAGCCAATTGTCAGAGGCCGTGTTTATATGGAGGTATCCAATTAACCTTGGCGTGACCCTCCTGGACTTTGCGTTCATACAAATGTCACACGTTGTGTCCCTTCCTCTACACTCATAGAGCACCTGTCCACAGAATACAGTCCCGAGAGCAGAGGCCATGGTAGCAAAGATGTTCTGTGTCCTGACCGCTTGTAGTCCTCTCTGGGTAAAATGATGAGACCACACTCAGACTTCAGGAATTTTATATGCAGATATGTTCACATTAGTGGCAGCATCTCTAGAAAGTAAATGTTGTCTATTTTTATTTAGTTTTGTCCAACTACCTTTCAACCTGCTCTTAGAGAACTGCTGCAGCAGCCGACAGAAATACTGGAATATGATTTTTGCTCTTGCTATTGTGGTCTTATTGTACCAGAATATATGTGTTGTTTGAAAGTGGGACTGTCCACTGATGGATATTTTTAATTAGTTAAACTCGACAGCTGGAGAATTTGGGGTTATCAATCCATTCTCTGCCTGTGTGAATGGGTCAACTCAATTTCAGCTCCCCACGAAATCTTCTCAAAACTCATTTGAAGTCACTGACTTTAAGTAATGCAAATGACAGCCTGAAATAGCATGACTGCCTGAGTAAAAGTTAATATCATGTTTAAAAAAAAAAGAAAAGAAAAGAAAAGAAAAGAAAAAAGAGTGAAGAAAGCGATGGAGGTTTTTCACCTGACTAAATCTCTTTTTCTCAAATTTTGCCCCCCACCTAATGCCTGCTGCTTTGCTTTTGGAGTCCACTTGGTTTTTCCCCACAAACCCCATTTGCTTTTGCCTCCTATTTTATTTTCCACTGCTTATTTTCTTAAACCACACACCAGCACCTGCCTACAAATCTTCCTAGGAACTGAAAGTGATAACGAACACGGCTGCCAAAGTTGACAGCTCAGTATAATGAAGGATTTACAACTTTTTTTCCCTCTCCCGTTTTTTTTTTTTTTTAAAAGTAATGCCATTTAATATCTTATGCTGTCCTTTCCCAATATGGTGGTGCATTTGGTACCGGAGGAAGTGGTGGGGGGAAATCTTATTAAATAAACCCTCCAAAGTATTGAGACCAACTGGCATGGGCAAAGCAGATAACAGCTGCTTCATATGGCAGTCACCTCCGTTGGCAGAAGCACCACGAAGGAGTGGTGACGGGCTTGGAAAGAGAGCTTCCTTCACTAGAGATTCGAACCTTTTTATTTGGCTACTTTCAATTATACCTTCATTAATGTCTGTGACCATTAGCTTTATCAATGTGGTAACTGTGGTTTATTGTCTCCCTTCCTTGCCACGTTCCAGTTCAATGGCTTTCCGAGGGCTCCGGGGACTTGACGTGACGTTATCCGCCGGACGTGAGTGGCAGTTGCAAGCACCACCAATTTGAAAAGCAATACCAGGTATTTGAAGATAAGGCACACGGTGGACCAGAACTAGTTGGAAGGCTTCAATTTCGACCATGAGGTTCCTTTGCTGGATACCGCTGGCAAGAGAAAATGACTAAGTTGTGTAAAGTCTTTTTTTTTTTCCCCATTTTCTTCTTCTTTAAATGGTTCACAGATTCAGAGAAAACAGAACATAATCGAATGTGCTTCACCAACCGCTGCTGAGGGTAGAAATGATTCACAAACAGAGTGTTACTGTAGAACCCAAAGGGAGAAATTTTGTTGCACTGTGAAGTTGAAACATTTGCAGCCTGATACAGAAAAAAGGCAGAACCTTCGTTTCCTCACTCCGAAAGCACGTGGATGCAGGTAATGTGTGGATGTGCACAGGACCCAGGATATATACTGCATGCTGTTTCAGCAGAATGTCTTCCGCTTTACTATGCAATATTTTGCCATGCAGTCAGATACAGTTAAACATGGTGTCAGAATTCATGGGATAATGGAGTCTGGCTGGACAAACAATTCCTGATGTTTTCAAGGGCTTTTTCTGCATCTGCATCTTGTTTTTTTTTTTTTATTTATTTTTATTGGTGGAGTCAGACAGGTTGAAACCACCAAAAATTTGATCATACCTCCGGATTGACTCCCCTAAAGGTGGTTGAGACACAGACTTAGAGTTTAATTTCAAAATTGCTAAAGGACTATACCATAGTAAATTCATAATGAAATCACAAAAGAATAATTTCGAGATGAAGAGAAACATTCCTAACACAATGAGATCAGCTGATTACCCGTGGGTGTTTCCGGGCCGTGAGCAGAAAATGTACCGTTTGGGACGCTGTTTCGTAGCCGCTGGATCACCGCACTTGATGGTACGCTGAGGTATTGTGTGCCATGAGAAGATTCCATGCAGAGAATCATGCTGGCACAGAGTCATGGGCGTAACTGTGCAGCTCAAATGGGGATTCCAATGGCAGTGTTACTGGAGCATCCATTCGTGTTTCATTTTCAGCAAACACATTAAGGGTTCTGTTTTGAAGAAACAGATTGGTGTCTTAAATGTACTGAGAAGTACGCTTTGCCCTTCCCAATCCTTTCTCAACAGCAGCTTAAAAGCTTGGCAATTAGCAAAATAGTCTGCATGAGATATTTGGGGCTATTACACTCATTAGTACTTGAACACCTGGAATGAGTTGCTGAGACCAACTCTTTAAGAAAACAGAGGTTGGAAAATCACAGCACAGACCTGGAGCTCAAGTCAGGGCAGGATTATGAAGTACTTCCTGTTTCCAGTGTTCTCCCTCTTGAGTGGAACAGCATGTCTCTGACTTTGACTCAACGGTGCCATGATGCCCCCTGAGGATGGAACTCCTGCCCCCCCCCCCGAAGGATGGTACTCTTCGGTGCTCGTTCCAGATTTTCTATTTTTTGATTTTACATCGAGACAGGCTGGGGATGCTTTGCTTGCAGTACCCAGAGCACTAACAATGCCCAAAAGCCCAATGACGCTACAACTGCTCTGTGTAGTGAATCACATGGGGTTCAACAGTTTAAGCCCCAAAGAAGCTTCTGCATCTGAGATTGAAATTCCATGGTGCTCTGGGTGCAAATGATCTGTTATTTTCTTGTTCTCTTTTGACCTCTGTTGCAAGCGCTGTTGACATGTGGCGACAGACTGAAAAATCCAAACACATTCACAGCTGGCCCAGTCGCTCGCTCACCTCCAAGTTAACAGTCTGCCTTTAGGGATTCATATTGTTGTTTAGAGCTCGAACCAGCCAATTGTGAGTTGCTAAAGTTTCCTTATTTATTTATTTATTTATTTATTTAGTTTGTAGCTTATCAGTGATGTTGTAGACTATTGAATTTGCGACTATTGAAGGTGCGACTGGTTTTGGTTGTTGTTTTGTTTCGCTCTTTGTTTTCCAGTTATTAATAATTGATTACAGACTAAGAGCAACTTAGGGTGTGTAGAGTTTGCCTATTTCTCCCTGTTTTTGCTCCCCCCTGCCCCCCCAGGCGTGCATGAAAGAAGGTACTGGCAAAGCACTTCCGTTCCTCCCTTGCCTGGGGTACCACACAACTGGTTGCCAAAAGTTGGCTTCCACTGGCAGGCACTTCCACAGTCTAATTATTCATACATATTTTACATATTTTAA
Organism: Scleropages formosus; assembly: GCF_900964775.1. NCBI lineage: Eukaryota > Metazoa > Chordata > Actinopteri > Osteoglossiformes > Osteoglossidae > Scleropages > Scleropages formosus. Next base: position 29,475,645 of record NC_041816.1, read on the forward strand.
AACTGAGCAGTGCTGATGCTTCACAGTTCCTGGACTATGCATGTGGGAGTGGGTTCCAACTTGCCTCTGTACATGAGGAGTTTCCATGTTCTTCCTGTGTTTGTATGGGTTCTTCCAGGTGCTCAGGTTTCCTCCCACAGTCCAAAGGCATGAATTGCTCGGAGCACTTGAGTGTGTGAGTGAGTGAGTGAGTGAGTGAGTGTGTGTGTGAGATTGCCCTGGAATGAGCCGGTGTTCTGTCTAGGATGTAACCTGCCTCATGTCCTCCACACAAATGCAGCCCTGCAGTAGGGCAAGAGGATATCAACACTGAAGAAATAAGTGAATATTATTTTTTTTTTAAAAGAAATAAGAAAAATAAATAGGGGAGCAGGGTGGTGCAGCAAGTAGTTGTGGATGCAGTTTCATATCTGGCTCAGTCTCTGTGGAGTCTGCATTTTCCCCACATGTGTGGGATTTCTCCTGGTGCTCTGGTTTCCTCCCACAGTGCAAAGACATTCAGTTCAGTTGAACTGATGACCCTAAATTGCCCCTTGTGTATGAATGCGTGAGTGACTCTGTCTGCAGCTACCGTGCGATGGACTGGTGTCCATCCTGGGTGTTTCCCCCCCTCTGCCTTGGACCCAGTGATTCCGGGTTAGGCTCCGGACCCCTGCGACCTGGATCAGGACTAGCAGCTATTTGAAATGAATGGATGGAGGTCCAGTACATGGCGGAGAACACAGGAAGAGGCCTTGTGACCTGCAGCGTGTCTCTCACTGGACTAAGTATTTGTTGTCTCGCAGTATTACAGCTGCGGCACAGGAAAACAGCCACAAAAAGGGGCTGTTGATCCGACGAAGGAGAGGAGAAGACTGCATATCTCAAACACTGCAAGTGGGACGGAGTGATGGACAGCAGGAGATGACAGCTCGCCAAAAGAGATATAGCAGCGTGTTCCGAAAGCAGTGCTAGGAAGCATGAATAGTCTTTGTCCATCCATTGAGTCATCTGCCAGCTATTGATTTTCTTTTTTGTGTTATCCAACAAGGACTTATGCAGGATTTTTAAAGGATTAGGATGAGTTTCAAAAGACCAATTTTGGGTTTTTCAGCTATTTGCTTGTAATATCGGTGCCATTAAGTTTGCAGGTCAAAAATAAGAACAATTCTGAGATGTTATTGTCATTTTCAGATTGTGTTTTTGTTGTCTTTGTACCTGCAGCAGTTTCACTCGTAAAATATCCACGTGGTGATCTGTTAATACCGCTTGCTGACAATCAGTTCGGCATTAACCAAAGGGATTCTGCAAACGCTGACACCATTGTCCTTGAATTCCAGCCTTGGGAAGGGGACAGAGAAGAAGGGAAAAAAAATCATTAAATTTCAAGGAGGTAAGATACGGCACACACTGAGTAAAAGATAAGCGCATCGCACAATGGGGACATGCACGAACCTCTGGAGTACACACACACACACACACATATGCACGCACACACACACTGACCATGTTTTACCATACATGACCACCTTCTATTGTAGCAACATGAGTTTTTGCTCAGTTGAGAGATGTTGCAGAGTGACACTGACCTGCACATGTGCGCCTGCCTCAGCATTCAGCTACCACACACACACACACACATTTTCAGAACCGCTTGTCCCTTACGGGGTCACGGGGAACCGGAGCCTACCCGGCAACACAGGGCGTAAGGCCAGAGGGGGAAGGGGACACACCCAGGACGGGACGCCAGTCCGCCGCAAGGCACCCCAAGCAGGACTTGAACCCCAGACCCACCGGAGAGCAGGACTGCGGTCCAACCCACTGCGCCACCGCACCCCCCATTCAGCTACCATATATATCTTATTTTCGTACCGCTAGAAATAGGAAACAGTGTGACTCATAGCACTCGGATACTACTGGGAGGTTTTGAGAGTTAGGACTTGCCGGAGTTGTATGTTGGGTTTCCTGATACTAGGAGTGAACAGAAAAATGGGTGAAGTACATAGAAATTAGCACATCAGCATCCTTCTGAACATGCCACATTATATTATGCCTGGGGTGTGTGTGTTGCAAAAGCACACAGAGCTACCTTTGGACCCAAAGGTCACAGGTTCACATCCCACCTCAAGATGCTATCCCCTCGAGGAAAGTACTTACCGTTAAAAAATTGCTCCCCCAATATTACCCACCTGTATAAATGGATAAATAGTTTTCGTCGCTTAGAAGCGTAAGCTGCTTTGGAGAAAAATGGCAGCAAATAAATAAATGTAAATGTACTCAAAGTCTGAAGATCTCTTAAGGAGTAAACAATTTATAAATAAATGTATTTAAATGTATACCACTACCAGAGTCTATTGTTGAGAGCAGCATTGTTGCACAACATGCATGGTCATAGTATAAACAGCAGGTTCATAATGCAACTTTGTGTGTGTTTGTGTGTTTGTGTGTGTACACCAGGGAAATACATCTAGAAAACAACAGTGAATCCCCAAAGCACTGTAATTTCTCAAAGACTAATTAGAAAGCATATATAATGGAATGCAAAATAAAAGAAGTGGTGCTTCATTGCGATGCTCTCACATTCATTTCTTGATGTGTGCAGAACGATAAGTGAAAGACAGATGAAATGCATCCCCCTGTCAGTGAAATTCAGTCTTAACACTCAGAGAAGCTTTCCAAAAAACATTATTTTATTGTTTTCACAAAAGATTTTTATTCCTTTTCCTTTCTTGTTCTGATCCACCTCTTCTTGCTTGTAGAACTTCAACTTACTTACTTCATGAACAGAAGCAGCCACTGAGAGATGGTTTACTGGAGATCAACCAACGCATTCTGCACGACACATTTCTGCAAAACCACATACAACATGAGATTTGAGTAATGAGCTATTTACAACTTTCTTACCCATTCTGGCAGCTGGATAATTTTTACCATGGTGACTCCAGGTACCTTGATCAAGGACACTACAGCAGGAAATGGGATTTGTCCCTGCCTCTTTGGAATGGAAGTCGATGACTCTAACCACTGCACAACCCGTTTTTCTTTCCTTTTCTCTTAACTTGTTTCCCCACCAGCGTACCACTGACTGGAAGGAGACCTTCGGGTAAAGTGTCTCCTTGGAAACAGAGGAATGTGCATTTTGATCCTGCCCCTGTACTCATATCCATTAGTCTCTTCTCCCAACGATGTGCTTGGCCAACAGCTACGATATAGCAGCGACTGGGACCAGGGACCGTCAATGCGTGTTGTTCTCATCCACCCACAATTCTGAAAACTTTCTCGAGGTCCCATGTTCACAAGATGGACTTGCTGACTGGAAGTGCATCGATAAATGAGTTGCAATATCGGCCTTAAATTGAATTAATCTGACTCATTTTCTACCGGTAAAACCCCCATTTGCTCTTTCTCTTCATCGTTTGCCACACTGCATGTCCAGGTTTAAGGACATCACATTTTTTAAGCTTCCTAATTGTAATCCGCAGGCCCAAACCGTCTACGCCTTGAGCGGTGATGCAGTGGTGTGTATTTGGATACTGCACTCACTCAAACCCTTTCACTACTACTTACCAACCTGATTATGCGAGGAAACTTCATGGACGTAATGTTGTTTCCGTCCATCGCTATCAAATTATCGGATGCATAATGTATGTAAGAGAGACTTCATTGGCGGAAATGAAAAAGTCTCCCCCTGAGCCCTTCTGACGGGAAACGTTGGGATTTATTTTGCTACATCATCAAAATAGCACATTAATTTCATATAAAGGAAACTAACCCTGCAACAAACAAGTGTTTGGAAAATGGCGTGTTGTTAACACCTTGCAGCTCTCAGAAAGACGGCCTTTTTAATCGTTATTCAAATACCCTGTTAACGCAGTCATGCCACCGCTCAGGCTGCATCACTGGCTTTCACTTCTCAGTGATCCCTTTCCTGGCAAACACCTGTCCTCTGTGAAGCTCCCTCTAAGGCCCCCGCTATGTATTCCAGGAGGAATTGACTAAGTTCCTCTGCTGGAGGATGCTATACAACACACCAACAACGGCAGCCTGTGCAAAGTTCTGCGCTGTTATTAACATGTCTTTTGCAAATCGTGTTCTAATGATGATCTAAGTGCTTCCTTTACACTGAAATGCAGTTTAACATCCAAGGAAAAACTGGATGCCCCCTCCCATCCTCCTCTTTATATTTAAATGGTAGCATAAAGGCCCACTATATATATATATGATACATGAGCCACCTGCGCCTCTGGCGTCTCAATCCACTCGTGTCATGTCACCCATCACCGGTAGTTAGTATTCATCAGCTATACACTAGATGTCATGGTGTTACTTTACAGCTCAACAGCAGGGTTTGAGACCTCCTCTTCCTCCAAAAATATGCTGTAATGGCACAATAAAATTAGCGTAGTAGTAAATAATAAAAAATAATAAAGTCTTTTGCAAAAACCACTTTCACTTGATGAGACTCGATTCCTGGTGTGTATGAAAGAATTACAAAATGTAAAATATTGTTTAGAGATTTCACATGTATCACAATGACACTGTGTATGTATTTTCTGTACAAATTTCGCAAAGTTTTAATAAATCAATCAACCAATTAATGTGTTTATTTTAAATTTAGCATAACAGGAACTACACACACACACACACACACACACACACACACATTTTCAGAACCGCTCGTCCCATACGGGGTCACGGGGAACCAGAGCCTAACCCGGCAACACAGGGCGTAAGGCCAGAGGGGGAGGGGACACACCCAGGACGGTACGCCAGTCCGCCGCAAGGCACCCCAACCAGGACTCGAACCCCAGACCCACCGGAGAGCAGCACTGTGGTCCAACCCACTGCGCCACCACACCCCCATATAACAGGAACTATATATATATATTTTTTTTATCTATTTTTAAAAGCCTTTGCTCAGGTGCCATGGCCATCGCAAAGTATAAATGAGACTGAGTTTTGGAAGTTAGTAGTGAAACTGATTTGAAATTGAAAGGGGATCTTGCCTGAATAGCTCTTCCAAATAACTGTAAAATGAAGCCATTAGTATAAGATTGGATGGCTTCACTGATGCTAATGTGACATGCAGAAATTTGTCTGTTCCTTCGTTTGTCCATGTGTTTGTTTGTTTGTTTGTTTGTTTGTTTGTTTTGGTTAAAATGTCCTGATGGACAAGAAAGCAGTTGAGCGGCAGAGCAAATAGGGGTGTGAAGATTTCGACAACACCTCCCAAACCCTCTGCAACCTTAAGCGCCTTGAAGAGTTAGAGATGCATTAGTTCTACATGATTCATGCAGTTTAGAGGGAAGCTTACCGTCGTGTGAAATTTGACGTTAAATATCCTTTATGTTTTCCTGTTCAGAAGACCCATAGGCAAGAATATGCAATGTGTAATTTTGCTCTTTTGGAAATGAGAAGGAATTACCAAGATCATGAAATTATTTGAGTTTATTTAAATAAGCAATAATCCTATCACGGCATAGGAAATGCCTGTGTGATGCGTTGCTTTCCTAAAGAGTTAGAATAGACGGAAATGAATTTAAATTAGTACAAGGTAAATTCATCGAGTCACACTTTGTGATTTTCTGTCTTTGTTTTCTTTTGTTTTGCCTTACATACAGCTCCACATGAAAAGGAAATGAGCGCTAATTAATATGAAATACATGCATACAATTACATTTTGTAGAAATGCGGTGAGCGCTTCCTTGCTAAAATGCATAGTTAAATCTGGATGAATGATTTATTCTATTTTTTCAAATTATTCTTTTTTTAACCCCTAATAAAAGTGAACACATCAGGAAAACACACATAAGGAAATGCTGACACCATGTAACCCATTTGAAACGTGTCAGTCGTGTTAATTTTCATTCAGGCTGTGCTCGGCGCTTGTCTGAACCCATGTTTGGTGGTTGGGGAACAATGATGTTCCCCATGGGAACGAAGCCCCCCGTCCAGCCTGATTGTCTGCTGCGATGTCAGCGCTGCCAAATAAAAGGCTGAGGTGTGTGACACTTAGACCACTGCCTTTCATACTGTGCTCACACAGCATCAGCAGCACAATCGAGAAGATTATGAAGAACCATCTGTGTCACGGCATGGGCCTCCAAGTCCTCTTGGTAACTTTCAGCTGCAACGAAGAAGAAAAGAGAGAAAAGGAGGATGGACGTGACATCTAGCCTTCCTCATTGCAGTTCTATCTTACATGCATAGAACAAGAATTGCCATCACAGACAAGCCCTGTTAACACTGAAGATGAAGACACAACACTTATTTCTGAGTGCTTAAAGTTCCACTGGAGGAACATGACAGTGATATGAAAATACCGGCAGTCCCCGGGTTACGAACATCTGACTTAGTACAACCCGTAGTTACGACCCCCCCCCCAAAAAAGGGCTTATTGTATTAAACATTTGAGTTACATACAATAATTCTTAATAACAAACAGGTGCTAGTTTCTGACATGCATCAAAACATTGCGGGGTCTGCGGCGGTTCGTCGGCTTGTGGGAGCATTAGCCCAAGGTGGGACAGACTTCCTTCTTTTAAGTTGGACCACATTTCTGTTAACAGTGACTTGTGTGTGTTACTGTATTGGGCTTTAATTTTTTTTTACCCTCCTGACCATGGCACCAAACCGTGAATGTGATGCAAGTGATGGTGATGCATCGAAGAAAAGGAAAACAATCAAGATTGAAAGTGAAGTGGAAATAATAAAGAGACTGGAAAAAAGTGAAACACCAACGAACATTGGAAAGGCAAACATTAAAATTTCTTTAATGCTTTTTATACTTACATACACACACATTCTCTCACTATCCTCCTCCTCTCTCCCTCTATAATTATTATTATTACATTTACATTTATATTTATTCATTTAGCAGACGCTTTTGTCCAAAGCGACGTACATCTCAGCAAAAGTACAATTTATGCATTACGTTAAGAGAAAGAAACATAGCTGCAGACATGAAAGTCCCAAGCAAACCTAGTTTGTTTTAACGTGCATAAAACACAGGATAGACAAATTCCGATACCCTCCCACCATTTTTTTTAAGTATTATAAAATACATTATTATTATTATTATTATTATTATTATTATTATTATTATTATTATTATATGAAAGATGTTTTGGTGTATCCGGAAGTGTTTCTTGAATGTTTTTTATGCACAGAAAGGTACATGCTATACTATACCATATGCTGAGACAAACAGTTGACTAACTGACATTAGATACGAATCGTACCTAACTGTTCCAACTTAGGTACAAATTCGACTTAAAGACACATTTAAGAACGGAACTCGTTCGTAATCCCGGGACTGCCCGTAAATAAATAAGTAACAGCTCTACTATTAATGTATAAATTTAAGTAGGGATAATTTCTGACCAAAACAGGATGCCATAACTCAGGCGAGATGTCCCACGGGGTTTCAGGTTCGTCAGTTGCCATGTTACATCGGCAGGATCCATGTGTTCCGGCCAACGTGCTCCACAATTTGTAGACGGGATATCACCAGGTAGGGACCTTGATGAAATCAGATTGTGAGCAAGAAACAAAAGCAGTCCAATGCAGCTTTGTTCCTTTTTATTTCGAGCTGTAAGTAGATTTCCACTGAGCATTTAGACCTGCAGTGAATCATTTATAGTGCAGACAATGCTGGTAGGCTATTACATTTTTTAAGCTTATGAAAGTGAGCTTGGTGCACTTGAAGAACTGATGATATGCAAGGAGCCAGACTCTAACTTTGATCTCCAGCAAATAAAAACCAGCATGTCTCTCTAGTGATCTAAATGGGATGTTTTTAGAAAATAATTTGTTTATTAAGCTGCTAGCGTGCTGTCGGATTGAACACCTGAGCCTCCTCTTGGGCTTGATGACTGCATCACTGTGCAGGCGCACAGATCCGAAGGAGGACCACTTATGCTTTCCTTGAACCAGGGAAACGGGAAAGATGCCACGATCAAAGTAGCCTTTGGCAAAAGGACGGATGTACGGCTCTTCCGGAGCTCTGCTAATCAAACCCATTTAGGGCATTTAATCGAACCGTACATGGCAACATTCACGTATTTGTTTTCAAACAGGGTAGCCATGGAGATGTTGTTAGCATTTAAAAAAAAAAAAAAAAAAAACACTTCCAAAAGCCAAGATTAGATAAGCAAACGGAGGTAAATCAAAGGATGACCTGCATGGCAAGCAATTACTTTCCCGGCAGGATAAACTCTCCTTATTTTTCAGCATGACCTAAAAACAGGTCTTATCCGTGAAGCTGGTAAATGATTACTTTGTTTTTTTTTTTTTTTTTTAAGGAAGGTACAAGAAGAAGGGAGAATGTTTTGTTCATGCATTTATTTCAAGTGATTCGTCAATACCGGAGTACTATTTTCTTCCAGAGTGCTATTTGTGCTAGGACACCATTTTTCCAAAAAATTAATGACTACAGTATTCTTTGCTGTGTACTGTATTAATGTGATTCAGCATATTTTCACAGGCATCTCTTTGATGTTGGCAATTAGAGTTTCTTCTTTTTTTCGGTGTCACCTCATTTGGGCACAGTTTATTTTCTTTTTATTTTGCACAGTAGCTTTCCTACAAATGCAGACTCAAATATAACTTGAAATTAATACAATCTGCTTGTATTAGACAGAGTCTAGAGTCTTAATCTGGTGAATACCATATTTACATAGAAAACCTGACTCTGCTGGGTTTTATTTAATGAAATTAACATAATCTATTACATTAATGTAATTACATTAACAAATGTAATTTACATTTGTATGTAATTTGCATGTACAACTGTAAATGTAATTGCATTATATTTACATTTATTTAAAAGTCACATTTCTCCAAAGCAACGTACAATAATTAACTAGTATTTACGTGAGAACTTTGTCAGAGTTTGTCAAACCCAATTCACTACAATCATTGATGAGTTTACACAGCAGAACAACAGAACACACACAGCATTGCACAGGGTCACCAATTTACCTGAAATACCTGTCTTGTGGCAGTGAAAGGAAACTGGAGCCACCAGAATAAACCCAAGGAGGACATGTAAACACCACACAGTCTCATGTACTTCCGCATGTGTGTACATTCTTCTCTTTGCTGCAATATGATCACAAGCACATATTTTTGCATGAGATGAGATGAAGAAGCACAACATGTCATCTATTCAAGCTGCTCTGCTTCTGCCTTTTGTGTTTTGTACCCTGGGGGATATGAACCTAGAGTTTTCCAGGCACAAATCCAGGGGCTTAACCAATGTACCATCTGCCTAACATTCGTGACAGAATTCCTGTCTGTCTCTACTGAATGCAAAAGGTGATGCGAAGTGATATTATATTTGACTTATAAAACAACTAGTTGGATAAGTGGAATAGTGATTCCGAAAATCAATGCATGGTGTTTCTCAAGTTCTTTGTCATCTTAAACATATAAGTAATGTTCTGTAATTTATATCACACAACTTGGGACCCACCTGGACAAATCATTGGTGATGTATCCTGCGGCCATGTGGTGTCTTGGATCTTTCAACTTTACACACTCTCTTCCAGGTGATCTAACCAGTGTTGATCAGGCCCTGGGCTGTGTCCAGGTAGCAGTTCCTTGAACCCACAGCAAACCTCTTCTGATCCAGACCCTGCTAGATACCCTGTCGGCTACTTAAGTAACATCTACCAGCCTTTTCTCCTCTATATGCCCTAAACCTTGACTTCTCTTCCAAACCCCTGCGTCCTGCTTCGATGGGCACGTACCTTGACCTCCAGCCACTCGAGCAGCAGTGATCACCTCATTCCTCATACCTCGCCATCTTTCTTTCATTTACCTCTTCCATCCATTATTCCCAGGAATTGTAAGCTTCGGCAGCATAACTTGCTTAGAAGCATCTGACTGTTTTCTCTGTGACAGTGTCTGAAAAATTTAGCTACCTACCTAAATCAGCTATCAACTGCTAGTCTCATGCCATCACCAGGAGACCTGAACTCTGCTGACTTTGCTCTTTCATCTTCCCTGACAAATGCTATCACCTGCTTTGCTGCCCAGCAGGTGTTACTGTGTGTTATCCCCACACTGATAGACTCTGCCATGACCTTGGGCTCCTGGTCGTGGCACTGGCAGCACTCATTCAGTGCTCTTGGGCAGCTGCTGAGGACAAGCTCCAACGATGCTCTCTTTCAACAAAATGGACATGATGGAGAATCAAGGTTTGATGGAGAAGGCAGCACACTGTAAACTGCTTAATTCAAGAATGTAATGTGGTGGGTCACTGCTCTTCAGAGCTCTTCCCTTGAGGCTTTGCGTTCAAGAACTTTTTCCCACGTTGTCCCTTCTGTTGCTGCTGTATCCCTGCCATCTTGACCCTCTGTTCTTCCTCCGTTGCTGTGAGTACCTGCTCCTGTATCAGCTTCTGTCTGTCCTTCTTCTGGACCTTGTCATATTGCTGCAGTAGAAACCTCCTCGTCTTGCAGCCCACCACCATGTTGTGTTGAACCCGAGACTCTGCTTGCCCAACTGTAGCGCTACTTCCTTCCTGTCCTTACCTCAATGCCTGCCCCAGTTAATATATGTTAACAAAGAACACATCATCTGTGGAAGGCCTGTGGTTTCCATTTGCACAGTATATTTTTGTCAATACAGAGACATGATGCACAGCATGGCATGCTTAGCAAATGTTTGATAATATGAAGACAATTGTGAACTTCCCTTAGATGGGCCTGTGTGTTGCTGTTGTTTGGTGCTGCTGAGTCGGTGTCAACTCATGACGACTCTATGGGTAGTTGTCCTGAAATCGCTCGGTGTTCCGCCAGCCGGCGAAGACTTGATGGGCCTGTGTGTGTGTGTGTGTGTGTGTGTGTGTGTGTGTGTTAAAATGTTTATCTCTCTGAGAGAGTGTACTGGCTCTCTGAAGAGCAGCACCCTTTGAAAGGTCACTCAGTAAGAGCAGTGTAGCTGTTTGGTGATCAAGCGGAGATGTGGAGGTGACGTGTCTGTGTGGGCTGTGCTCCTCAGGGTGTTGTATCCCCTTGTTACGTGCCATCGCCGGGGAAATGTTTTGGGACCTTGGGTCTCGGGGCACTTCAAAGTAAGTCTTAGGGCCTCGTCCACCTCCCGGTGCGGGGGAATTCAAGGAGGTGCATTGTTTCGACAAAAGGAAGGCTTTCAAAATGTCATTTCCCTGTGAAAGGGAGATTAAAGTTGCACAGTCAAAGTTTAGCAAGGTAGCGTTGGCCGTTTTCTTCTTAAACTCACCCAGAGGGGTAAAGCTGTACCTTCAGTGAGAGATGTGAGCTCACTGAAGTTTCGACATCCCTCTGAAAAGGAGGGAAGCCTCAGTACACAGAGAAAATAACAGCTTGTGCATTATTCGTCACCGGCTTTATGGAGATGGTACATTTGTTTTTCATGAGAAGAAAGGCTAGAAAAATAAATAAAAAATGCTGCAAAATAGCAGCATTAAATAAATAAAATATTGGAAAAGAAAGGAGATACTTTGTTTGATTCCTGTCATACGGGCTGGATTTTCGCTGGAAGCAGAGCAGAGAGTTATGCTGTGTTATGGTCGTCTCTGTCCACCTCTGGTAAATTAGGGCTACATCTATTCCACAGTGTTCTAGCAGGGTTATTTCTATCTTCCAAGGTCACCGCTCTGTCCTCTAGGACTATAGTAAAGCTTTTTTTTTTGGTTGTTTAGGTGACACTGCTTACTCTTTTATCCATTTATACAGCTGAACATCTCACAGAATTGAATCTGGGTAAATCCTGTGGTGAAACATTCCCCGGCAAAACCCTGCTGGGGCTTAAACCAATAACCCTCAGGTCACAAGTTTGCGATCAATAGGTTACCTGCTGCCTTGGCAGGTATCTGTTCGCTGAACATGGTTGTTTTCCTGTTATAAAATTTCTTAGTTGAACCATTTTCTATGTTACCAACACAGCATATGTGACCCACTGTGTTTGTGTGGTTTAATGCAAAATGTTAATGAAATGAGTTCTACAAAAAGCAGAAGACACACAAATTTACTGTGCCTTTGACTGCAATATAAATAGCAGCCATAGCCGTTAATACCCATCCTATTATGCTCGCCCCAGTTTAGGACAATCACTGTAATTGTCTGCAATATTTCCTCAAACTCCTATAATTTCTGTGCAATAAGCACTGTCAATGCATAGACCTCCACTTCAACACTTTTCAGGTCCCCCTCCCCCTTCCTTCCTTGTCTCTGACTTTTCCACAAGCTATTAAGCCAGCTTTTAATCAGCTTTTGCATTGTTTGCGTATGCATATCCTTATAATCCATCCCATTTCTGGAACCATTTCTGTCATTTCTACGATAAGACAGGCAATTTCCTACCATAGTGCCCTTACCTTGAGAAAAGCGACCACAATGCCAGAGACCAGGTAACTTCTCAATTCCGATTGTGAGGAATATGTGAGATCTTAAATGTGAACCCACATTTCCAGCAATGCCAGATCTCAAAATGGAAGCTGCTGTTGTCTCTCAGGAAACTATCATAGCCTTTAAGCAGAAATAAAACAGTAATATTGGGGGAATTAAAAGTAAAAACTTTGGCATTACATATATATATCTATATATATATATATATGTATATATATATATATATATAGAGAGAGAGAGAGAGAGAGAGAGAGATACCTATGCAAAGCAGCAACTTGTCTGTCTAACCAACATCTCCAAACAGATCTTCTATATAGGGAAATATAAATTAGAATTGGTGGAAATAGATACAATTCTTATTTAAAAAGTTTGAATTCTGAGTCCCAGTAGAGGCTTGCAATGAAAGAGTCAGTATATAAAGCAGAGTGACAGGAAGCTCCTATGTACTGGTACATGAAGGTGCTGCCTTTTCCCACCCAAGTTATTTATTTTTGGTACTGCTCTTCTACAGGCTTGGTTTGCTGAAAAGATGGCGATATCTAGATATCTAGTTTGCTCACAGCATCTTCAATCATCCTCCCAGAACGCACAAGCTCACCAGTTTCTTGGGTGCTTCTCTTAAGCTCCACAATGGTGTCACACTTCCTTGAGTCCCACATACTTGTACTTTACCTTTTTGCTTTTCTTTAATTGAACTTGACTTTGCTCTGTTATTTAGATCCACCAGACTTGACGAATAACCCTTTAAGTGATCCGTGCATTTAAGCCACATTTTGTTAAAAAAAAAAAAAAAAAAAAACCTTTGAATGTTTGTTCTGGGGTAACTGAGGGTTATGTTATGTGTGTCTGTGTTTGTGTATGCGTGCAAGACAAAATGATGGATGAAGAGACTGCGCTGCACAGGAATACGTACAAAATAATAAACTGCACTTGCAAATTGTTCCCTTGGGGAAAAAGGTGCCTTACTTCTTGGTGTTGATCAGGTCTTTTATTTATAGCCTCTGGAGCCTTCATTACTTGCTCTCCAGCAGTGATAGAAATAGGCGCCATCTCTCTCAGGACTCCTGCGGCCCCCTGGTGCCTTCTGACCCCACCGTGGGGGCATTGCTGTGCATTCTGGGATTCTGCTTCGTCTCAGGTCTCCGCAAACCAGTAGCGCTGAGCGTTTCGTCAGGGGTCCATGCCCACTTGCCTTCAGGGTAACAGCGCTGGCGATCAAGTGAGACAGACATGTGCGAGATCTCTTCCATCTCATCAGGGGGCTCAGCTGTCCTTTTTATAGACTCATTGATGGTCTGATCTGAAGCTTTTCATGAAGAGATTTGGTGTTCCCACGACAAGACCCAAAAGAGAATGGATAAGAGAAGTCCACCCCCCTCCCCAGCACTCACAGGATATCTGTGTTAACCTCTCGTTGACCTCTGATCCCAGAAGTCCGGTACTCAGCTGAGGCCCAAGCACACGGCACTCGTAATTGACTGAAACTGGCTTCTTGCGAACCCCAAAGTTTGTCGCCGTTCCCCAGGTCGTGTTCTCATCGTTAAATATTCGAAATGTAGCCCTGGAACACAGCAGGCTCGACTCCAACTCCGACTTGGTGCCCCTAAGTGTGAAGTGCCACAAATTGCATCGCTATTCCAGAGCTTTGTGACCAGGGTCACAGAGACAACTGTCAGCATTGTGCTAAACACAGCGTGTCCCCAATTTGCAAACTTTCCACTGAGGAATCTGCTGCAAACCATTTAGTACTTTTTATAAAGAAAGCTAGGAATTCTATTCAAATCACATGAGCTTCACCTGATGTGCTCACAGAGAGCAGTCACAAAGTAGTAAGCATTGTCTTGTTTTCCAAAGGAGGGGAGAAGCAAAGTGCTGGTGGACAAACTGTATGTGATTCTACACCTTTTACACGTAAAAAGTTCTGAGCCCCTTAGTGACTCCACAGCAGCGTCGTCCTGCACCTTCATGTAGAACCTCCAGCTCTCAGTTGATGCACAGTTCTTTTCTGATGTTTAAAACTCATACTGTTTCTTTTGTTTTAATTTATAGTAATTATCTTTTTTATAACACTTTTATTGGGTTTTAGAGAATTTTAAGTGATGCGTAAGTTTTAAAACAGAACCCAAAGTTGCAGCTGACCCTGGATTAACTCTGTGACATAGTCCTTTAATGTTTTTTTTTTTTTTTTTTTTTTTAAATTTACAAAGTGTCGAGAACACTTCTGCCAGGGTATTTAAAGTACACAAGCCATCCTGGTTCACCAGAGGGAGGTGCTGGGTGGGTGGGGAAGAAAGGAGAGAGAGAGAGAGAGAGAGAGAGAGAGAGAGAGAGAGAGAGAGAGAGAGAGAGAGAGAGAGAGAGAGAGAGAGAGAGAGAGAAAGCCTGTCCACTTTGCTTCTCTCCAAAAGGCTCTTATAGTCTGATTCCATGTGCTGAGCTGTCCAGGTTGTTGACATTTACTTTACCTTTATTCATTTAGCAGACACTCCAGGGTGACGCACAAGTCACAGTAAACAAACAGGTATTTCACCGAAAGACAGGGACATACAGATTAGATACAGACACGTGATTCTCCAAGTTTGGTCATTTACTCCAATATCATCGCTTCGCGCACGTCTGAGGAGAACATGTGGAATCTCTAAGGAGGCTTTGCTCATATTTTGTCTTAGCTTACGGCAGCATGGTAGCGCAGTAAACACAGTACACAAACACCTGCATATTAAAGTGATGAGAAGCCCATGATCTGCTGTGTGTTACATTCCGCTGAAGAACTTTTTGATTTGCAACCAATTCTTGGCCCCAGTTAAGTTTATATGAAGGGGAACAACTAACAACTGAAGGTTTTTTTTGTTTTTTTTTTAATTTTTTTAATATCTGTGTCAACTTCATGAAGAAGCTCAGAGAAAATTAGTCACATTCTTTACCGTTTCAATTTGGTCCTGTGCATTTTTTTGAAACTCTTAAAGGTTTTAACGCAATTGCATTATTTATTTATTTTCTCACTGCTGCACTTGTGTTTGGAAATCAATGTGCAGCATAATCCCATTACTGCTGAGGAGTTTTCAATTTCACATTTAGAAAGATACCCCTCTTATTAGAGAGGAAACAAATTTTTGCCGGAAGGAGGGGGGGGGCACAAACAAAAAAACATCAAGCTCATTATCCCAACGTGTCAATGGGAATTATTTTGCGCCATCTAAATCTTCAACTTCAAATGGAGCAGTTCGAGGTCCTGGGCTGATGTGCAATCAATACATGTTCCCACTCGGCTTCCTGCGCTCCGACTCGGAGACGGTTTATTTGAAGATTTCTTTTTTATCTCCTATCTCATGCTAATCTGCTCCCCCACTATACCTTCTGGAAATGAGCTTTGAGATGCTCTTTCTGAGACAGCTGCGGAGGGTTGTCTTTAGTGCTGGGAATCATAATCGGAGACGACAGCGTAAACACGAGGGGCACAGAGTTAGAGAGGATGTCAAGACTTTCTAACTTCCGTGTGACTGCAGGCACCAGGTGGCGTAGTGGTTCACAGACTCATCACTGGAAATGTGTGGGTGTCGCTGGCAGTGGGACTCAGCTCTTCCTTCTCCAAACTAAGTAAGTTGAACCGATAGGGCAGGTTCCTGCAAAAGTTTAACAATACTGAGCCAGGCAAGTGAAAAACACACAAAGGACATCACACCAGAACTGGACAAAGTGGTTTAGAGTACGATGGATACGACATGTTCACCTCTTGTGTCCAAGCCTTCAAAACCTGACCTCATCTCCTGATTACTTGGAATTGAGGGGTAGGAATTATTTCTGACCAAGGACACAATAATGGGAGGTGCAAAAACGGTGTTTTGCCGTGTGCTGCCGAAAGAACCACTGACAGTAAGGTGATCTCAGAATCCTACTGAAAAGTACTTCTCACTTGTCTGTTAAACCTTATTTTATGTCATAAAGAGCCAGTGAAGATGTTAACCAAGACTTAGCTAGCTAGATATCAAACGAACAAATGAAAAAATTAAAAGTGGTACTCTATTTGTTACCGTGCCAGGTGACACCATCAGAGGGGGTGACAGCAAAATGAGTGTCTATTAAATATGTGTGCAGTGTTTCAACACACACCCTGGGGACACACACCCAGGACAGGACGCCAGTCCATCGCAAGGCACCCCAAGCGGGACTTGAACCCCAGACCCACCGGAGACCAGGACCCGGTCCAACCCACTGCGCCCCCCTAGTGTTTCAGCCAAAATATTTCATTTTGTATAAAATATACTTGTCTGGCAGGGGACGTGGTGGTGCAGTAATAAAGCCCAGTTTACATGTATCAGTATTCCTACAAGGATAAAACTGGGTACTCATTGACTGTCTGAACCTTCCAATGCGCTCTGCTCAGAGCTCTCATTATTACCCAATTACAATTACAATTAGAATTACAATCACATGGTTTTGTCTCCACGCGCTGCTGTTTTTAAAGTGGCTGATTCTGTCACATTTTCTGTTTTTTTTTACCTACAATATTGTGGTCATTAGGATTTGTGAACCTACATCAATAACGTTAAAAGAAACATAATTTTGATGTAGTTCTTAAACATTTTTACTTGGAATCGTATGGTTTTCTTACCCAATTTTCACTCAGACCACGTGAAATTGTAAATGTAAATACGTGTAGGCTGTGCATTTGATATTGTAATTTAAAGGTGAAATTTAAATTTTGCTAGTTGTTTATGTCACTACTATTGCCATTACATTCAGTGATATCGGGGAATTATAATTTACAAGTAAAATCAGTAGAAAAAACATTACTATGGATTCTGTATGTTTTCGTACGGAAGGGGGTCTATGGGGGGGGGGGGGTGTGACTCCACAAGTAACCACACTGGGGGACACCAATGATAGTAACGCCACTGAGTGCTGTTAAAAGAAGCCAGAGATCCAGCTACTCAATGCCACACTCAACATGTTCTGTTCGCTTGTTAAGATCTGCTTTGCGCTTACCCCCCATTGCACACAATAGATAAATTTGGTCTTGTTCAAGAGCAAGCTACATGCCCTGTGTTCAAGTGGCAGTGCTTTTTGAAAAGCAATCGGAAAGCAAGTCCTAAACAGAGCCCGTTGTACGAAAACAAAGGTCGGATCTCAGCGTTTTTGGCAAATTGTGTTTCCACCGTAATGTAATTACCCTCTCTTTATTTTGCCTCTCCAGAGTGAAAGGCAGGGCCAGAAATGCACATCAACACATGTAGCCCTTTGAAAACGGTTTTGTTATATTAATGACACGGCTGCTGTTGGGAAAGACCCCTGCGCACGGGCAATTGTAATACCCATGGTGCAGTCGCAGGTTGCGCATGTTAATTGTCACCTTTTCACTGCCTGGCAAACAGAAATATGCATTTGGTTTGGCTCTCAATTATCATTGAACATGTCAAGGCGGAGAATGGAAGTGACCATCCTTGTGCGATGAACACTTAAGGGGGGAATCATTGCTAAATCTTGTACTCAAGGAGGGGAAAAATTAAGGGAAAAAAAAAAAAAAAACACTGAAAAATGCATTAGTGTTATGCTTCATGGATAATTTGCTAATGTGTCTTAAATATGATTAAGTCCTACTCTAATTTCAGAGTGGAATATGTCCACTTAAGAATACTTTGCATTTGATGAGGTGCACTGTGGCAACGCTCTATGATACAGACCATCGCTGATTGGCGTGTGCTCTGCAATGCAGATTGAGGATGCATTACAATGTGGATCATAACAGAGTTCTGTTGGGGTAATCAAGGGAAAACATGTTCAACTTCAGAAATTAGGTTATGACATCAGGGGGGCATGTAAATATCCATGTAATCGATGTTTACCGGAACGCAAACAATATTAGTGTAGTTCCTGCTGAACAGTGTTGCCAGGCAGGATCTTCTCCACCTAAGTGGCACCCGATCAATAATCATTCAAAGTCATCAGGCTGATACATGTTAGAAGATGAAAACATAAGAGAAGTAAACATCCGAATCGTTTCACTCAGGGCAGCACGGTGCCACAGAAGCCGGAACTGGTGCCTTACAGTTCATGGCACCTGGGTTTGGACATGAATTTGGTTCTTGCTCATTATATTCAGAGTTTGCATGTTCTCCCCGAGTTAACATGGGTTTCCTCCCTCGGTCCGGGTGTGTTTCAGCTGAAATTGTAACTCAAAGTTGCCCTTAGTGTATGAATGAGTGTGTGTCCCACTGCCCTGGGAAGGACTACCATACACCCTATGCTTTTCAGATATGCTTTGGACCCCCAGGACCTAATGTTGAGCAAACGGTTGATGAAAATGGAGGGATGAATGAATGAATAGATGGGTTAGCGTAAGAATTTACTGTACAGCACTCTCATTGGTGACTACACACACACACACAGAGTACCAAATCAGCTTTTAACAACAAATGAGTATAGTGCAAAATTCTCTCCTACTGAGCCACTATTCATAATAGCGCATCATAAGGCAGGGTCATGGCAGTCAGGAGCCTACCCAAGAAGTACAGGCATGATGTTACTCAAGATACACACACACACACGCACACACATACACATGTCTACGAGACTCACAGTGTGCATGGACTGCAAATACGGCGGTGCTGAACGTACCACAGGGTTGCTGCATGTTTACCACCTAATAGATGCTATCAGGCTGCAGTCATCCAGGAATCCTGGTCTGTTTACTCCTCTTAGAATTTTAAAGACCCAGATAAATATGTTGTCAGCCAGGCAAGTTTAAAGGAAGTACCTTTTAAACCCTTCATCATGCCACCTTGCACCACTCGCAAAATGCGTCAAGCTCAATTTGTGCGAACCCAGTGCAGGAGCCACAGGAAAGGGCCTTTTCCTAATGACTTCTATCCCTTTCAAAGCCCGGGCTCGGCCAGAGCACGAAGGGTACAGGCAGGAAAGTGCGAGACCTCGGTGTGTTTCAGCGTCTGGAGTTGTGTTGCCAAGCACTGCTCTTAGTCTTTCAGAGGACACACACACACACACACACACACACTCAGACATGCAGATATACATGGAAACCTCTCTATGCACAAAGAAACCATCATGCTTGCTCATAAACGTGCAATTGTTATACTTTGCTTAGTTGACATCTTTTCCCAAGGTGACAAAGTAACAGTTTTTTTTTTCCTTTCTTTCTGTAACAGGGGTGTCAAACCCAGTCCACTAAAGGTTAGTATGTACAGTATGTTGGTTTAAGCTTGAGACCTTACACAATTAGATTAGCACAGTCACATCCTATACTGGTCTCAATGAGCAAACGTTCCTTCATAAACTTCAAAAAAAGCTATACTATGGGGATATGTTTCAGAAATGCAGAGGAAGAACTAACTAGATCAGTTATGGCAGGTGAATTGGATGCCCGGCTGAGACGGCTATTCCAAGTCTATCAGCGTGGAAGGCATAACAGATATAGGGAGGTAAGGTTAAATGTGGCATTCTGTGTTGATCAGGATGAGAACATCCATGATGGGTACAGTTTCTTTTAGATTTTTTACTACGGTGAGGGTGGATTGATGTCAACGGGGAAAGCAGGAGACTGCGGCAGAGTGCTATTTCGGTCAAACTGCTTTGTTAAACAACTCCCAACTGCACGTGAGAGAGGAGGACTAAATCCCAGCCGATGCGTTTGTCTCCGACGTAAACGAAGGCAGACATCCTGTAATAGCGATAAGCACCACCATCCCGTCAGGCGTGAGCGCTGATTATTATTGTGACGGCGACATTTTGCCGCGCATCACATTCACAGGGAACGCAGGAGCTGCTGATGAAGACCACACTTTATGTGCTGTCAGCAGAAGTCAGGATCCGAGCCCCGCGTTTAATGTTTCCTAATGAGAGCGAATTATGGATCATCAGCAGAAGCAGCTTTAAATACTGAGGGAGATGACTCAAATTAGAAGTGATCCCCTGCTATGAGGTCTCTGAGTGGGAGGACTTGCTGACAAATTTTGGCTTAGGTTGGATTTGGCTGAGTGGTCGATGGGAGGACCGGTGCAGATGTAAGCAGTGGAAGTGGGAGAGGGAAGGTCTTCTCCCAAAGGTCAATGTATAGACCTAGACCCTATTTGGTGCTTTCAACGGCAAGGATTTTGCTGGTTGTTCTGTTCTCTCAGACCTTCAGGAGGAGGATGCTGGAGAGGGTATCTGATCGATATGTATGGCTGAGTGAAGGACTTTGGCCATGAACGGTCCAGAAGCGGTGTACGGCAGGTACCAAAGTGTATCATTTCCATGTAAGGTGAGACTTGAGCAGTGACGTACGCGATGGTCTTTGTCGAAAACAAATGTCTTTAAATGTCTTGTTTCTGCACAGACGTGAAGCTGACATAAAAACAGAGCTCCGTTGTTCTCAGCAGCAGCAGGATGAGCCGGCGAACTGCACCCCGCAGCCGACCTCATCGCGTCGGACAAGTTTGAGCAAACAGCCCAATATGACAAAACGTTTTCGGCAATTACCAAGCAATGTCCTCCGACATAATAAAAGAAGGTATTCGGGAAGCATTTGACTGCATCTGCGACTGGAGGTTAATGCTAACAACAGAAGCAAACCGCTTGCCGAATCTTAACTGACACTCTTTAATAATTCATCTTATTGTAAAATAATGATGACATTATTCTGCTGCGGTTTCCGAAAAACGAGACGACAGCAAAACCAATTACCCCTTCTGCAGCCGCCCTCTCTTTTTTAATGCCGATCTGAACTATTATGCAGCTAAACAGAGGAGGTCGAAACAGGGTATTCTTCTCTTTTCCGAAGCCGTCAAACGTGTGCCGGAAATGAGGGAAATAAATAAATAAATAAGGGCGATCGAGACGTTTAAAGATGTCAGCAAGCCTGCAGGCCATGGCGAGCTGCTCCCTGGCCCTCCCGTGTAATCCTGTACTCATTAGTGCGCCGCATCGGCCAGCATTGCAAACACAGAAACGCTAAACACAGCAGTTTTTCCTCCCGCTCGCCGTCTTCTTTTCAACTTTTCTTTTTTTTCTGCTGAGAAATACATCCCCCCAGGCCCGTTAATTTAGCTGAGAGAGAAAACAAATGAGAACTTTAATTAAGCTTTCAGTTGTTGTTGTGAGATAATATCCACTGATACTACCCTTAAAATAAAGCCCAAATAAACGCTTCCACAGTCATGTCATGAGCACTGAGATCATTTGTAAGCGTTTATAAACACCGTGAAGGAGCAAAAAGTCACATTTCCAAGAAATCGATAACTCCTAACGTGCTATACGAGTCCTGCCAGATAAATGTATTTATTTCAGCTCGTCTATTTATTAGACACCATCTTCTTTTTTCTTTTTTTTTTCTTTTTTTCAGTTCTCATATTAATCGCACAAAGTAATGAGATGTCAGAGAAATCAGACAATTTCACAGCAGGGGAAAAACAAGAACATATTTTTGTATGCCCATTGGCACGTTCATCTACGAAATGTCAGTTGGGTTCAGATTGAGAAAACTGCCTTAGACTCATTAGTTTTAATGGACATGTTCCTCATGAAAAGGGTTATGTCAAATGGTTCAGCATCCTGCATGAATTCCCAATCAATCTGTCGAGATGACTCCCGTTTAACCCATTCATTGCCCGTGCAAACAACAGGCCATCATGGAATATTGAAGGTTGTGCTCGTTGTGGTAGAATGAAATTACACTCACCTATTAGCTATTAATAGAACTCTTACAAATGAGGTCTCCCTCCGTAGACACCTGAAAAATGTAGGTCTGTGCCTTTAGATAGGTCTTCTTTAGATAGGTTTCAATTAACTGCCTTTGGGCCTGTCCACTTCAGAAATAGGTTCATTAGAACGGAGAGTAAGGAAGCAGAAGCTGGGAGGGTGGGGGTTGAAGGGAGTTTCTCTTTTGGATGGGGGAGGGACCCCTTCACATCTTAGTGTTCTTTTGTTAACTCGGCAATGGGCCATGTGTCACTGGATACGCTGATTGACATACCCACTTTCCATCCCAACAAGTTTCATATTATTATTATTATTATTATTATTGAAAAAAAAAATCCAAGATGACTATAAAAATGGTCCCCTGGAAAGAATTTCCTAGAAGGCAGCTTTAAAGGCATTTTAATTGCAGCTTCACTGTGCCTTTGTTAAAACATTTATAAAATATTACAGGAAAGTTTCCCGTGGTTTCTTTCCTGCCTTACTGGCTTTAGAAGGAGTTATGCAGAGCAAAATGAAGGAAATTTCATGAACGTTTCCCCAGGTTTTGTTGAGATTGAAGGGCAGCAGTTAGGGATGCAGACTTGTAACATCAAGGTTAAGAGTCAAAGTCCCTGGAGGTTCCTGGCGCTTCAGGGTTTTTAACTGGAACTGCTCTTGCAAATGTAGGCAGATGTATGGAGGGAAAAAACCGTAAGTTTCTTCAATAAATGTATCACCAGATCGAAGCAAAATAATTAAAATAAGCATAACAAAGCATCGCATGTGTTCAGTCACAATGGGCAGCCTTCACAAAGTAAAGCTTTACTTTTTCATTTAAAAAAAAAAAAAAAATTGTAAAGGACGTTTTGGAAAATCACTTTTTACATGCATGGCAAAGCATTGAATGAAGATAAAAACGGGGACGGAGGACAGAGAGCCAGGGTTGGGGTTTTGTCGCTGAACGAACAAACACTGACCCCTGAAGCCCAATTAGAAGATTATACGCTGGGCCGGATCACCGCGTGAAGGTAGCGATGACAACAAGCGCCGGTCCCTCTAATAATATCGCGTCTAAAAATACTCAGGTAGAGAGTCGTCCTCAGCCGGGAAACGAGTACGTCGGTCACCGAGGAAGGTTTGCGACTAATGAAGTTCAGGAGCTTAAAGCAATTAAAAACATCAAAGCCGGAGCCTGAAATTAATTAGGCTCTTCTCTTCTACAGGAACATAAACTTGCTTTGAGAATAATTAGCAAAGAGCCATTAAGTCATACCTGCATTTTTTACCTCTCTCTCCTCTACGATGTTTCTTCTTGTACAACGTCTTCTTTCCATGTCAGTCCTCTACCTGAACTTCATGGACCTGGTTCAGACTGACTGTGGAGCGTTTGTCCCCAACACACGCGATGCATGCGAACAAGCACACACACCTGATACACACACAGCCCTTTGTTATGAGTTATTCATTATTATGAGTTATTGTTATGAGTCGTTATTGTTCAAGCACTGGGAAGCAATTTCCTGACCAGTAGCCAGAAACGCAGGGGTGTGAACTCCGGTCCTTGAGGGCAGAAGTCATGCAGGTCAGAGAAAAAACTATTTAATTAACACCTTCTGTGCAGCAGAAATGCCAGGTGAGATGCCTTAATGGTCCAATTCATTATTTTAACAAAGAAATTAAGAGCAGCGTAGTGTGTAGAAGTCAATAACCAGAGCGAGGCACCTCGTCTCCAACATGCACTCACTGGATCGATCCACATACACCGGGGTGCTCAGCGCTCGGTCCTGTGGGCCAGACTGCTGCTATGCATGTCAAATTTTGTTTACACGGAATCTCATTTGTCATGAACACGGCCAGATAAGAGTGTAACAAGGGCAACGCAAAGTTAGGTTATACAAAAGGCTGCATGTGCTGTGACCCGCAGGGACTTGACTGGCACAGATAGTGTTGGAGCCTCACATCTCCTGGGTGGCGGATTTGGATTTAGGTTCAAATCCAGCTTTTCTGCACCTAGATGTCCTGCTGTCTATGGGTTCAAGGAGAGGGGCTCACTTACCCTGATGGCAATTACCGTAAACCTGACTCATGTGAAAATGAAGCTCCGATCTCTTGTTTGAAAGAGGAACGCCCAAGAGGAACGTGAAGATTGTTGTGTCCACATCCTCTTTTTCCAGTGAACCCATACAATTATCACGCTTCCAGTAATGCAAATACGTTGCCTAATATCTAACATTTATTCATTTACATTTAATCATTTAGCAGATGCTTTTCTCTAGAGCAGCATCCAACGAGTGTTGTATTTAGCTGAGACCTTTTCACCCAAGGTGATTTACAGTGCTAGATACACCATCTACAGCAACTCACGAATCTATACATCATTGGAACTCTCTCTCTCTCTCTCTCTCTCTCTCTCTCTCTCTCTCTCTCTCTCTCTCTCTCTCTCTCTCTCTCACTCATAACACACATGGAAACATGGGACATGGGAAACACGAGAAACTGCAAAGTCATCAATTGACTTGAAACATATTCTTTTGGATTTTTGACAGTGGGAGGAAACCAGAGCACCTGGAGGAAACCCGCTTGAACATGGGGAGAACATGCAAACTCCACACAGACTGAGCGGGAATCGAACCCATACCCTCTCATACCAGCCAAGCACTGCGAGGCAACTCGTGATCCTTATGATGTCTTTGAGACATCTTGTTATATATCGGTAAGGAAAATTCATCAAGTTTTTTTAGGGAAGCATTATTCGAGAAGAATATGAAAAATACATATAGTACAGTTACCGCGAAGCGCGTTGCTGATCTGGGGTCACACGCAGTCGGGGAATGTAGTTTTGTGACCAAGAGTTACACTCTTCAGAGTGAGCATTAAAGGTTCGAAACTTAGTTATGTCACTTCAAAGCGACTGGGGTCTCTTCTTAAGCTCAATGTCAACGCAAAGTGTGACATTCCACTAGCTGAACCGTCATTCGCTGAGCTTCATTAGTCGTTACGGCGCCGCTTTGCTGTGTGAAGTCACATTAAAGGCTCGGAAATCATGTATTCATTCGCGCTAATGAAGCTCTCCTTCAACACCAAGCACTCATTATTAAAGATACCTGTGATTTAATTGGAGGTGAATAGTATTAATTACGCTTCTTTGTTTTTGTTTTCTTTACCACTAAACTTACATTCATAACTGTGAAACAGTAATGTCAGAGAAAGACAGCAGCTTATTATTTCTCATAAGAAAAGAAAACGAGGAAAGACGTTTTAAAAATTAAATGGAAAAGTCAATGTGATATTTCTAGCTTGATTATAATGATGTATTTTTTATTAGTGGGGTTTTTTTTTTTTTATTTCAAATAGTAGCAGAAGCACCAGCAGCAGTACAACATCAGTAGTTGCAGTGATATGTTGTTTTTTAATATCTACTGACAAACCACTACTTTAAATGAGTCATTCTTTCCTCTTATAGAGAATCATGCAATAAATATAGTTACAGAATTACTAGCAGAGCTTAAATTTCCTGTATTTTCTCAGTTAAAGTCTTATGTGGCTTGTAGTCTCATTTGAGCATTTGTTGTTTGTGTTTCTCCATTGTTCTTTTTAATTATTTTCCACTTGCCTCGGCATGTGAGAGATTAAGTGGGGAAAAGTTGCGCTCAAGGCTGAACTGGGAGAAACCCGTGGCGTCGCGTCGCAGGCGCTCTCTGCAAACACAGACAGGCCGAGCCGCGCCGCCGCTTCCCGCAGATGTGCGCCGCTGCCGAGCGCCGCCTTTGTTTAGACTCCCTCAAAGCAGGACACGTGCACACGAGACAGGGTGGTGGCGCTACGGTTAAGGAAATGCAGCTCGGGGAAGTCAACATTTACTGTAGGGGAGGGGGAGACTTGGTTCCATATAAAAAATATATTGATAACCTGACAGTTCCAGGCTCAAGTCTAATCAGGGAGCCTGTGCTTGTATTCTTCAACAACTTATATGGCTCTCGAAAAATGCCAATCTATGTAAATTGGTGAAATTATAAATTGCTTCAGATAAACGCAGGCGCCGTTATAACAAAAACACATTTTCACCTTCCAACGTGTCTGTTTTCCCCAGGTGTGTGTTTTTTTTTTTTTTTTTTTTAATGTTTACACCTCATAGCACCTCTCTCGTATTTCTCTTTATATGCTTTGCGCCGAAAATGGTACGCTAAATGAAGGGCTGTAAAGCTTCAGAATAATGTCGGATAAGGAAAGACAATGTTGGAAAAAGGAAAAAACTTTCCAAAACCATCTATAAATGGAGACGGTGTCACTCTTGCTAGTATGAGGACCATCGCCGGTGACATCGACTTTCTCACATGACTTGGGTGTGTGTGGTCCGTTGATGACACACCTTTACAGATATGACTAAAGGTTTTAAAAGTTTTACTGGTTCACTAAAACAAACCAACCATTAGCCTGTTACTGCAAAAAGCTCTTCCTATATACTACTGTATATATTAAATACTATAATAACAATAGAGTATATGCATTCGGGGGGTGCGGTGGCGCAGTGGGTTGAATCAGGTCCTGCTCTCCGGTGGGTCCTGGGTTCGAGTCCTGCTTGGGGTCCCTTGCGGCGGACTGGCTCCCCATCCTGGGTGTGTTCCCTCCCCCTACAGCCTTACACCCTGTGCTGCCGGGTTAGGCTGCGGCTCCCCGCGACCCCGTATGGGACAAGTGGTTCAGAAAGTGTGTGTCTGTCTGTCTGTCTGTCTGTGTCTATATACATTCAGTACCCGATGGTCAGTTCTTTGCTGTTATGAACATTGTTACGGTCGTTCAGTCTCACTGGACACTGGGTGAGGGGGTGGGTCCAGATACAATAAACTGAATGTTAACAACATTAACTTTCATAAGTCAGTTTCACACAACCCACTCTGTATGTTTTGGGAAGCAAACTGCCTTTGACAATTCCATTTCAAAGTGCCCTGCCACAAATTTGGGAAAAACGGCAGGGGTCTGCTCTTACTTTCGTTCACATTTCGTTATTTTTTAGCATTATTTCTAACAATGATGTCACCTGCTCACTGAGAGGGTACAGAAACATTGACCAATCAGTCTTGGGAAAGGTAGTCCAGAGGACTCTTGACTTGTTTTATGTACTGCCCATGTACCAGGAAGGCCATATTTAGGGACATTTTCCCTGAAAACATACCATGAAACTGCTGACTTGCAGTGTGTGGTGCAAACCTAAAAAAAAAAAAAAAAAAAGTGTCATGACTGTGTTGTGACCTTTTTTGATCATCTCGTCTTGTCCTCATGGTTTCCGAAGAGGTATTGATATCACGATGGTTATGGAAATGAAGCATAGGTGTAATTTCCCAGGACAACAAACTAACCAGATGCTTTATATCACTTTTTTAAATGGCTTTAAATGTGTGCAAAGGGGGAAAATGGAAATGTGTCCAAGTGTCTTTGGGCGACACGACCCGTGAAGCTAATAAGTGATGCTGCTGTCTCTTCCCCTCTCTCTGTCTCTGTCAGTTTGCCATTCAGTTCCACAAATAGGAACTCACTCTCACCCTACGACTGGAAAGCTTTCTGTTCCCCATCCTATCTTTCATTTTTCCCTTAATGCCACCATTTTTCATTTTTAAATCATTTGCAGTAAAAGACAGAAAGAAAAACTCTGCAACTATTCATCTGCTGCCCCATTGGCCTCTTTCAAGCTGTCGGGGAAAAAAAGGCGCTCACTTTTTAAAGAATGCAACCAATTAATCACATTTAATTTGTGCAGCAGTAAACTGCAATTGTCACAATGCACATCATAGAGAGCATTTTCCAAAGGGAATTAAAAAAATGTTTCCAGTTAATGTGGAAAATAGAAAATGACTACACGACCTCCCTAAAAAGTTTAACCCCATCAAGTGGGACTTTCGGCTTCTTCTTTCTGTATCCCAGCGGAGATCCTGTCAAACCTAAGTTAAAAACACCCTAAGCACAGTGCAGCCAAACTGCATCCTAAATAGCCGAAGCAGA
Source organism: Scleropages formosus (assembly GCF_900964775.1). Classification (NCBI taxonomy): domain Eukaryota; kingdom Metazoa; phylum Chordata; class Actinopteri; order Osteoglossiformes; family Osteoglossidae; genus Scleropages; species Scleropages formosus. Next base: position 29,503,688 of record NC_041816.1, read on the forward strand.
TTCTCTTTGAAATCCAGGACTAACATTGCTGGAGCGGCGGAGATGCTGAGGAGGCATTGATCTTATTAATTGCGCACACATTACTCCGAGTGTCATCCATTAGCTTGTCTGAACTGTGGGAGCAGGTGAAATCGTGCCGCTGATTTAATCTCTGCACTGCTGCAGGTTTGGCTGGGGCCTTGTGTTTAAGTATTCTGTGAGACTTTTGGTTCTGCCTCAAGGGATTTGGCGACTGTCAAATTTGCTTTGGAAATAGCTGACAACCTACAGGAGGGGAGTACAAAACAGTGGCGAATAGGTGCCAGTAGCGAGGCAGCCCAAGGCACCCTGCCCGTGTAGATACAAACTGGACGCTCGAGCAAGACTTGTCTGTTAATTAAATGCTTTTGCATTCCAGAGTTACTTTCAGAAATTCATAAGGGAAGGGAATGTGCATGTATTGAATAAGTTTTTACTTGGTAAGCATGTTCAGTATCATATTTTGATGATGACTGGTAATACGGTGAGTGCAGGTGCACAGCAGAGCACTCCCAAAGCTTAGAGTTAGGGCTTCGGCTGGGGATAGGGCTAGGGTTAGGGTTTGGTTTGGAACAGTTTGGTTAGGGTTAGGATTAGAGTTAGGGTTTGATTTGGCTTGGCTTGGCTTGGCTTGGCTTGGCTTGGCTTGGTTTGGTTTGGTTAGGGTTAAGGTTAAGGTTAAGGTTAGGGTTAGGGTTAGGGTTAGGGCTAGGGCTAGGGCTAGGGCTAGGGTTAGGATTAGGTGAACCCAAAAGTAATGCTTTGGATCCAACCGAGCACAATGAGTTTTGTTTGCTGTAGACTAACATAGCAGTGGGCTTCTTTTGAGACCTACTGTATGTCATGTGTAGGTGGTTTTGGATGTTACTATTTCACAGCTGGCCTGGCAGTAGCAGGATGGCACACTTAGTGCTGGCGACTCACAGCTCTAGGTTAGAATGTGGGTTTCAACACGACTGTGCGAAGTCAAGATTTTTTCCCTGTCTTTGCATAAATTCCCTCCGAGTGCTCCTGTTTCTCCCACAACCCGGTGTTTCAGGTGACTTGGTGACTTCAGTTCGCTCACGTTGGGAGAATGAGTGTGTGTCTGCCCTGCGATGGACTGGCATCCCATCCACAATGCCTCATGTGTTATGCTTCTAGGATAGTCTCTGAACAATGATGACCCTGCTCTGAACAACTGGTTGATGTTAGATGGATGAATGTTTGACTGGACTTGTACCTGCTGTGACTTGCATTTATATACACATGCAGCTTGTTATTTCATTGCAGTAATTCATGTTAAGGACTTTCCTCAAAGACACAACATTGGGACATTTGGCATATAAACAGATGGCCTTCACATTACAAGGCCATGCTTTTAATCCCCTTGCTCTCACTGCACAACTACAAATACTAACTGCCATTATTCCAGTTACTACTGGAGAGCCAGTATCATATATGAAGGAAGAGACTTCTGTGTACAATGACCTGTATTTAAGTGCTCACACCCCACATTGTAACATAAATAGTTATTCATTAACGTTATTGCTGCCAACTTGAGAAATTACTGTTTCCGTGCTGTGGCTAGTTAAACATTCACTGCGTGGCTTTGGTTTCGATATCCATCAAGAGGAGTGGGATAGTTCATATCCCAGACCACGAGTAAAAAATCAATATGGAGACAGTCAGCTTTTTAGGACCTGTTGGATGAGAAATGAACGCCCAGGGCAGATTTATCATTAGCATGCAGTTGTTTCTGGAAGCCACCTGACACAGGTAATAAAAAGGGCAAGGACTGACAGGATGAGGTGTTGCCTGGGGGAGGGGGGGGGCTCATCATTTATCCCACCCAGTGTAGAACAAACACAATAGAAATGCTAAAAAGGATTATTGTAGATTCTGGTTATGCCTGGCAAATGTCAGAGTTCTTTTACCACCTCTACCATGATTAGATTAAAGCAAAGTATTATGTGGTGCACAGGGCCAACATATCAGAGGTCCTATAACATGTTGCAAAAATGTTGAGAGGCAGGTGTGTGTCACTTGGGGAGATGAATAAAGAGGTAGAAAAGTGTAAATAGGAGAATGTGTCTGTCCTTGGCCAACAGTACCATATTTACATTACCATACATTTACAGTTATCTTACCTATTTCTCCAAAGTGACCTACAATGTTAAGTACAACTAACTGCCCATTGATACAGTTGGGTAATTTCTTCTGGTATAATTTAGGGTAAGTACCTTGCTCAAGGGTATTACAGCAGTGGGTGGCATTCACAGCGAATGTAGCAGCTCTGCTCACAATGCTATCAGCTGGTGTGAAAGGAGATACCGACACACTCATGAATGCACACATGTTCAGCTTTTCATTGAAAGTGGAATTCGTTCAAATATTCGTTTGATATTCTTACGATGAGGGGGTGCGGTGGCGCAGTGGGTTGAGCCACAGTCCTCCTCTCCGGTGGGTCTGGGGTTCGGGTCCCGCTTGGGGTGCCTTGCGGCGTACTGGCGTCCCGTCCTGGGTGTGTCCCCTCCCCCTCCGGCCTTACGCCCTGTGTTGCCGGGTAGGCTCTGGTTCCCCGTGACCCCATGTGGGATAAGCGGTTCAGAAAATGTGTGTGTGTGTATTCTTACGATATGCATTGTACAAACCTAAAATTCTAGTCTGCCCTGGTCAAATGTGTCAGCTAAATAACAGTAATAATAAAATTTACACTCACTTCGTGACAGTTGACACATGTCCCGCTGTGATTTTTTTTTTTTTTTGTAAGAATACCAGGAAGCACAAATCAAGTGGTCAAGGTCTCTGGGTGGCTTGCGATGATAAATAGCATCACCCCGGGTTTCCCTCAAGTTTTCTCGGTTGCCAGGGTTAAATGCAACTTTGTTACCCTAAGGCAGGAATAATAGATGGTGGAGGCATCCATCACGTCTAAGACTCTTTAAAAATTTACTCCCGTTCTCGTAGTGCCATGTCTGACATGGACCCACTCACTTTGTCAGCTCATCAATCGTCGCAGCAGTCACGAGACTAGCCTCTTCTTCTAGCTCTTTCCAGCCAAAAGAACCCGTGCCGGATTGACGCTTATGGCCCTGAAGCAACCCAGCTGCCACTTTGGTCGTTCGATGGATGACCGTAGACGGGCACGCCAAGGGCAGAGTCAGTAGCTTTATGAACTGAAGTTCTGGGAAAGCTCAAAGGACAGAGGCTCTCGAACTGAGAGGTTAGCTAACACTTTGTTATCGGCTCCATACGACTCTTCAGTGGGAAGCACTAAAATCTGTAAACACAATCAATATCATTGGAGATGCAATGCAACATGCTAATCAACAGTATAGAGAAAGGAAAACTTGAACTCATAAGTGGTCAAATGTACACTATTAAATTTCTGCTATGGGAGAGGAAAATGAAAGATGAGATGGGGGATTCAAAAGTTTTCTTGCTTCTCATATTTTCTCTTAATTACTGCTCAGAGCCTCGTCTGATCCTTTCCTCTGGTCCGGGGGAGCCTTCTTTCAACGCGGCGTTCGATTTGAAAAGCTCAATCTGTGTGTACCTGAGTGTGACCCACCTGTGGGCATCTTGGCCTCCCTGCTTGGAAACGGTCCTTTCATTAGCCAAGACCTCCTTTCCAGAAGGACCAGAGAGCTCCCAAGTCAGGCAGAGAAGCAATAAAAAAAATCAGGCACAAAATCTGAAATTTAGAGAACATCATTCTGCTCACACTGTGGCCAGGCTTGGATACCCAATTTTTCTTTTTCTTATCCATTAAGCTGACATTTTTCTCCAAAGAAACTCGTGATGTTCAGCTTACAATTACTTACAATTATTTACCCATTTATACAAGTGGGCAATTTCTCCTGGAGCAATTGAGAGCAAGTACTGTACTTTAGCAGAGGGTGCAATTTGAACCTTGGTACTTTGAGTCCACATACAGCAGTTCTAATTGCCATGCTACCTACTGCCCCTTGTATTTCTTTTTTTAAATATGTATTTGTCTTAAATAATGCATACCTTGTTTTGGGACATGTGGCTGGGGGAGGGTCAAGGAAACGGCCTAAACCAGAAACAAGAGGAACTGGCCTGAAGGCACTGTTTCTGTGTGGACTGGAGGCAGTGCTTCCTAAACTCTTTCTCAAAGCCTGGTGTGTGTGTGTTTGTCTTTACATGAATAATATGAATATGAAGGCTTGTATAGAACAGACACAACCTGTACGTCCGTGATGTCTCACAAAAACCATTCAATAAATACTTGTATATATGACATATGGCTACACCATCATACTCATGCAATTTAGCACACCTTACTGACTCATAATTATATATCCAATAAGACTGTCTCTTCTCACTCACTCACTCACTCACTTGGTTTTTTTCTGTCAGGGTCACAGTAGCCCGGAGCTTATTGCTGGACAAACGGCCACGAGGGGTAAAACCTGTTGACTGGAATTCCCATCCACTGCAATTAGTGTGCCATCATAAGGGAAAAAAATTGAGAAAAGGCTACGAAACAGTAGTAAACAATGTCCATAAGTAGAGCACGTCTGTTTGTCACTAGGGTACAATAAAATCCTTCGAGTGGTGCACTGTGTTACAGATTGACTCTCAGGCACCACTGGGGCTGAATAAGATGTGCTAATGAATGGCAGGAGCCCTCACCCCGTACACCCATCACTAAGGAGTGTGTGTTGGCCCAGGTCCCGCAGACATGTGCTGCCACATAGCCTGGGGTGTGTGTGAGTTTGGGTGAAAGCGCAATCCTCTATGTTCAGGCTCTTCTGCTGAGGTCTGTTGTGCTTCTTTTTGTCTTTCTCCACTTTTGTTCCCTTACATTCTCCATCACACTCCTCTGTACCCAGGCTTTCTTCTCTAGATGCTTTCCACATCTCCCTATCTCTGTGCCCCCCCACCAAGGTGTCTGCCACAGCCCTATCTGCTCTTTCTTTTCAATTTAAGCTGCTTTATTGGCATGACGTGAAACAGCAGATGCTGCAATAAACAACTTAATATTAGAGATAAAGATTTGTTTTGCTTGTGTGCGTTTTCTTTCTCCTTCTCTCACACACACCAATTTCTGTAAGTCTACGTGAAATGAGGGAAGAGCTCTTCTATCTCTCACTCACTGTCTCTCAAACACACTGGCACATTTCTGAATTGGAAATTTGCAAAAATGGAATTTAGAAAAAGGAAAGGAAGCTGTATTTCAGCTGAACTGCAGAAGAACTAAACCCTGCGGTGGCCTGATCACAATCCATCATCCAGTCATTGAAGAAAGCAGCTTTCTCCAAATGTCCATCATTCATCCCTTGTTACCTGTATCATAGTGTGTGAGTGTGTGTCTTTAGGGGGGAGGCTCGCAATCATGAAATCACCTCGTGTACATGCACTTATGTTTTAAAGTATTGATATAAGAATTTAGCCACTTATGCATATATTTATAATGCGAAGGAGACGACTCAGGATCTCCCTAACACACACGCTGTCTGAAACCACTTGTGCCAAGCGGAGTCGCGGCAAGCCAGAGCCTAACCTGGCAACACAGGGCGCAAGGTTGGAGGGGGAGGGGATACACCCAGGACAGGACACCAGTCCATCGCAAGGCACCCCAAGTGGGACTCGAATCCCAGACGCACGGGAGAGCAGGACCCGGTCAAACCCACTGCGCCACCGCACCTCCTATCGCCATATCAATGTAACGTAAAGTAAAATACTCCCACTATCACACAGTGCGTTAGCTACCTCTTCAGTGATGCAAAATTCCCTTGAATGGGCAGAACTGATATGTGCCTTAAAATACTTCATCAAAGGAATCAATGAGCTCTGCCTTCCTGTGGACACATCCGGTACTTGTACAGTAAGTGTGTGAGTGTGTTAGTGTGTTACAGCAATAAGTAGTCTGGGGTGTGTGATGACTGTTAGTAGTTACGCGTAGTACTCTGCTCATTTGAGATTTTTTCGCCGTACTCTTGAAAGCCCAAATGTATTATAACAACCCTGACTCTTTAAGTTGCCTTCAGTAAAGGAATTAGATTAATTAAAGCAATAATAATAAAACTGCAGTAAGATGTGCAAGGAATCAGTGTACTAAAGTATACTTTTTAAATAATCACAGAAAGACAGGAACAGAAGAGAAGGTTAATTAACTCCATAATATACTGTTTATTTCCACATGAATTTATTATGGAATGGTATTTCGTACAATGGTGTGTGTCATGATGTCTCGTGGACAAGTCCAAGCAAGCTTACTTTTCAGTGATCATTTTTAAAAGAGTAATGTTAATACATGTCGAGATGCACATACTGTTTGTGTAAAGCAATTAAGTGGATAGTTATGAGTTCATTGTCTGGTTCCACACCCCCAACACACGCACACACACACACACACACACGCACACAGAAGCTTATTCCCAGATGTGTTCTTAATCTTCTCAGAGTGACCATGTGGCTGCTGGACAGACCTGAATGTCAAACCCCAGGGCTGGTCCACAGGAACAGCCGGATGAGAGCAAACACCTGACTGCTGCCGATAGCCTAGATGTCCACTCTATGTCCCACAGATCCTGCCACTTCCCATTATTTACTCAGCCTCCACCTTGGCGTTAGTCTGCTTTGCTCATGGCAGACGGCCCTCCATGTGGACGTGCTCCAAGCCAGGTCTTGTGAAAGGTCTTGCTTTCCAGCCCAGCAACACTGCTCCATATGGGACTGGAACCCCTGACCCTCAGTAGACTGGCTTTCCCTCCTGCCTGCTGTCTCTCCAGGTGGGTGTGACAGAATTGTCAGCTCTGACATGACTCGGTGTGCTTCCAGTTTGGCCATTCTCTATATTCTCCACATTGGCAGCCTCTATTTTTTTGTTTACCTTCCTACTCCAGTTGTACATTTTGTACACCCCACATTGGTTGATGCTTCTTTCCAAACTTATTAATACTGGATCAGAAATATTTATGTAAAGCTATTGAGTTACGATTCTTGTTTAAGGAAAATTCCAGTTAGGGGAATTGAACGTTTTACTTTTTTGGACTCTAGCAGTTCCACTAGTCGCTATGCTGTGTGATGTCATGTACACTGAAAGCCAAAATGATTTTTTTGATGCATCCATTCCACAAGATGTTTCAGAGCTCATCTGACCTTCTCTGAACAGGAACAGCAGAAGGAGGACTTACTGACCATTAGGGTGTGGAATGCACCTCCCTGGTACTTAACTCTTGGTTAATTCCTGCTCATGCCTGCTGTTTCGCCATGACTTTACTCTTGACTGATGCCACTCGAACACAGAGCAAGGAAATGTTCGGCTCTAGGATGGATTTCATCTGCGTGTGGCTCGCTCACATACCACGGTGTTGTGGTGAAAGAAAAGCGCCTGGCTAATTGAATAACATGGCCTTCAGCAGAAAATGGAATATAGGCAGCTTTGCGGGGCGCGGAGGGGAGGGGGTGTGAGGGCTCCAGCCTGCCACAATTAAACAGACAACTGATGCGTGAAATGGCAGGAGAAGTCAGAAGGAGAGAGAAAAGGGAGGGAAAAGGATAGTTTCCATGTCCTCTAAGCTCAACTGCAATGCTTCCTCCACAGACTAAAAACAAGCTGCACAAATGTGGAGGGCAGGCATAAACGGAGCTCGCTGTAACACCACTGCAAATTTCCCTTTGACAAACTTAAACTCAGCTCGAAACATCTGAAACATTACAAAGTCAGAGCTCTTGTCCGAAACAACTTTACAACCCTTGAGACGGGTGAAATTCCTCACCGAGGCCCTTCCTGGGCAGAGGAGCTGCAGCCTTCAGGCTTCAAGTCCATCTTCTAAAGCACGATGGAAACTGCGAGTTCAATTAATGCCTTCATTTGGATGGCATGTTACCTAAAGCTACTTTCGATTTCACTTTTGGCACTATATGTCACTGTGGGTGAGCTGAAACTGTTCAAGTTTTACATTTACAACACCGCTCACCTGCTCCTAGGTTTTGCGGTCATTATTTCTTGCAGCATTCAGTTCCCTGGTTTCTTGTGCTCTACATTTCATATCACACGTAGAACAGCCCTACATCCCTGTTGCTCTGGACCCACATCAACACTGAATCCCATGTGGCAATGAGAGCAGCCACATTAGTGCCAGCGGATGAACTAGCTGGTTTTTGGAAAGGTGGAGTACCTTGCTGGAGGGTGGGTTCCAGCCTCTGCTCACGGCCCTCCAATCTGAACGTGTCACCAGTGCGTCCACCTGAGAACTGGGCTGTGGCTCTGCCAGCCTGTTTTCTGTCCCAGCACCACCCCCGCCACCCCCCCCAACCAACCGCCATCCTGACCAAATCCAACACCCTCAGCTACTACTTTGATGTCCCTGTAGTTGTTAAAAGAGCAGCTCCCCTGTGGTGAGTCCCATGGACTGGAGTGGAGAGACCTCCTCTGGGCCCTATGTCCTTTCCTCACCTTGTCCTTCCCGGCAGCCTCTTGGCACTTCTAACTTCTCAGAACTTCAGACTTCTGCTTTCAGTCTTCTATCTCTTCCCACCCCATACTTTGCGTTTCATAATTTACCGATGTCGGACTGCATATTGAGATCGTGTTCGTGACGCCGAGAAGCACGTCTAAGAGAAACCATAGCTTACATTTCCATGCTTTTGCTCAGTTTGATACCTCTATATTTGTAAGGGTCTCACAGGTTAAGTAGTTTAACTAATGGTTACAAAAGCCATGACACACTTCTGAGTAAATCCTACGCTACCCTGATCTCAAGTCCAGATGCTTGTTTAGGATTTTGTCCAAGTGATTTTCTGCAGATAAAAGGTATGTGAAATGCACCAAGGCCCAAGTCTTTGGTGTCAAAGGGTTGTTAGAACGGAGGGGCCATAAATCTCCCGTTATGGAGAGCATGAAGTTAAGTGTGGACAGTGGCTAGAATCACAGGTGAATTCCCTGTTAAGTGGGGAAATTTTCACACAATTTAAGCTTGCAATAACCTTCCGGTTAAAGACGAGCCCCAACACTAGCAGCACAAAAAGCCTTTTTAGCTTACAAAAAGGCAGCGTTTATTTTCAGCATTTTTCTCTTGAGCAGGGAGCAGGAGCTCTATTAAAATTCCATTGGTGCAAACGAAGAGGACTTGCATGCTCTGTCTCATTAGTCTGTGATTTCAGACAGTGTCTCGCAGGGCTGCTTATCAAAGACTTGGCATTAGAGTAATGTCAAAGGATCAGTTTCACAAAATAGCTGTCTATGTCTGGCCGCATTCGGAAGACGGTCTTGGACTTGAAATCAAGGTTACTCTGTGCCCATCCATAAAAAGAATGGCGTTTAATTATTATTCTGCTTTTACGTTCCAAATAACAGGACATGCATATAGTCACAAATGCAATTTATTTGGCATAAATGCATTCATGTTTTATCACAGATATTTTCAGGGGCTTTTTTGGTAAAAAATAAATGTGATACTGCAGGCGCATCAGAAACTGACTTGCGGTTCCTGTCCAAGTGGCAGAGCTGTAAACCCAAACAGGCTTAAAGGAGAGAGAGGCTCTGCTGCTGCCCGACTGCAGCTTTAATAAAGTCATGGTAAGATATGAAGGTCTCGCAAGCTCCTTCCCTCGCTCTCTTTCATTTAATCTGTCCGGAAGAGTTTAATTTACTGGCCAGACCTCTCTTACACATTGCTTAAAAAGTACATCTTGTGAGACGGGCAGTTTAATTTCATTGGGAGTGTACAAGAAATCCTACCTGTGAGACGTCATGCAAGGAAGCCAGCTTGATGCCGTAAATTCATTACTCCAGCGTGCAAAAAGCTGTCCTTGGTGCATCGTCACTGCTGCTCAAGGCGCGTACTTCAATAACACTCACAACCACAAACACACACACACACACACACACACACACACACAAGAAACACTGTGAACATTTTATAGTAGGCTTTTGTATAAAGAATCCATCTGAATTTAATGTTGTGTCATTTTATATCTAATCACCGTAGCATCATGCACAACGAAGGTCCCAAAATAAATATGGAAAATACATAATTTAGTACAAGCATGCAAAAAGTGGCATTGCAGCATATTATCGAGTTTTTGAGACTTCTCGTATTTAAACGTAATCAGCAAATATGTCTGACTTGTTTAAATGAGCATAATGCGAGCGCTTGAAAACAGCTTTTACAATGGAAGTTCAAAAATGCTGCCTGTGCAGATCTGGAGAGTAACCTTCTGAAGTGTGACACTATTTACATAAAGGATCTGGGCTTCTCAGGGTATCAATTATTGATGGAATAAATGAATGAATCATTTATAACAAAAGTCAATCAAAACCTGTCGTTGCTCGGCTTCACCTGGGGTTGATTATGTTTTTATAAGTGAAGGACATGATGTTGCTCTATGGAGCTCAGCGCTCCTCTGTTCTGTGTCCGGGGTGGCTCTCACCGAGGGCCTCGCAGGTGTACAGCCTGCGGTCGGGCTCTAGTGACGCTTTCACGCTCCTAAAATTCATCTATCGTGCGCCTCTCTGACACATTCTCGGGCTTTTGTCTTATCGTCAATATTCATCTTCTTTCTGGAGATTTTGCTCCGTGAAACTGCTTATGTGACATTGCGAAAAGTAAAGCCCAGTGTAAAGATCCATTAGACCTGCCTGCCAAAGGTCCACAACCTAGACTTAGATCGCTCTTGCTGACCTCTCATTGCGCTACTTCTAAACATTACATTATACAGTATAATGTATACAATATCTGTAATATTATGTAATAAAGTATATAGTATAGTATTATAATAATATTACACGAATATATTATGTGTGTATATGTGTGTGTGTGTGTGTGTGTGTGTGTGTGTGTGTGTGTATATATATATGTTTCTACATAAATTTAGCAATCACAGCAACAACACTGGAACAGGATGTGAGTGAATTTAAAAAGTCAATGCAAAAGCAGACAATTAAAAAAATACAATCATATTAGTTTTGCCAATTAAAGTAAGGAATATAACGAATCGCTTCTTATATAGTTAACAAGCGAGGCTAAAATTGGTACGGAATCAAAAACAGCACATGATGAATGGTACAAACTACTAAAGTATGACGGAAAGGTTTTGATTAACAGGCTGATTAAAATTTTCAATAGTTAGTCTGAACATGCCGTGTTTCATGATTTAAAGAATTTCAAAGTCTTGACAACTCAGATTATTGTTGTTGTGTTTTTGGTGGATACTCAGTCACAGGGAGACGTTCACATGTTCACGCTGAAATGAGGTTCCTACAGCAACAGCACATTCTTGGCTGTTCAAACATCACATCACTGCAGATGCTTTGCAACAATTTCAAACACAGCTACTCAGTTTAAAATAAATTATACTGTATTGTGATTTAACGCTGACATGCATTTGAAGCACATTGTGGTGCAAAAGATGTGAAAGAGGAGAAAAGGTGAAATGCACCCAAAAGTTTTAAGTAGAGCACATCGTGTGTGAACTTCTATACGAAAAACCAGGTTCCTCGTTCCAAGACAGAACCATCATACATCTGATGCATTTCATCTTCTTATAGCATCACTCACAAAAATTAAATGCTCTGGAAGTAAATTTTCACCAACTCATCACAAATAGACCTCACCTCTGTAAAGATACTCTTTCGTAATTTTTGAATAAGAGGTCAGTTTGAGGTCAATTTTTGTATAGATGTGAATTTGTTACGAATGGATTTCTCTAATTAGAAATGTGCACACGAGAAATGACATGCATGACAGGATATCGTTTGCTCATCTATCTGTCTGTGTATGAGACTCTTTAATGGACTTCCCTGTCGTCCAGTTGGGCCAGAGGAGCCACTCAGTGCGCGTGGTTGAGGCACCAGGGATTCCTTTTGGACTCATCGTATTAGAGTTGCTGCTGCATTTCACTTCTCACTTTATGCTCTCTAATTTACTGCAGGATTTAACGCCTGAATGATCCCAGACCTGTCATCTTCCACAAAGGGATAGCGCATCAAACCCCCGTCTGCGCTTCACTCCGTACATCTCCGCATTTCAACTGCAGTGGCCCATTACACTAACTCCGTAACACAATACAACCGTCACAAAACTACTGAAAGCAGCAAAGGCATGTTTTTTTTCTAAAGAAAATAAGAAAATAAAAATGCGTTCACGTACCAGTAAGTCAAATATTTAACCCATTTCTGTCACCCTCCGCAAAATTATATCTCAGCACGTTCCTTTGTTCATTTTCTTGTCACAGATAATGAAAAAGACACGCACTGTTTGTGTAACAGTAACATGCTCGCACACACAGGGCTTTTTTTGAAGGCAGAAAAGGTGCCAATAAATGAATAAGTAGATAGATTAACAAACAAGCAAACAAATATCAGTTTAACACATACAATGTCTACAGCTGCTTGTCCTGAGTGGGGTCGTGGAGAAACAGAGTCTAACCCAGCAGCACAGGGCGCAAAGCTGAAGGGGGTGGGGATACACCCAGGACCGGACGCCAGTCTGTCGCAAGGCAGCTCGGGCAGGGCTCGGACCCCAGAGCCACCACAGAGGAGGCCCCATCCAAACCCACCGCACCACCACATCCCCTGCAATATCATTTTAAACATCCATTAAATCCATTTAAAAGGTTTTCTACCCTTAGACAGGCCGGCATCAAGTGCAAGCTGCACAGCCCTTAGTCCTGTTCCCTGTGCTTCTGGGACAGGCTCTGGACGGCCGTGACCCTGACTTGGATCAGCCATTAATGGGAGTGAGTGAATGTGACAATTAGTTAAAAGAAATTAAGATATATAGGTAAATAGAAATGTACACACACAAATATGCACATCACAAGACTGTTATGAGTGAACCTAAACAGAAAGCGGTTGAAAGAAGCTTCATTGCAGTTGTGCTGGAGGAGGTCTGGTAGTACACGGCACTCAAGTGAAAGATTTTTCACAGCTCTTCTCCTGGACATATCGACGAGCTGCACTCGCAGTCGAATTTTACAAGGAAGCATGGGCACGGCGAGTAACAGGCTTTAGAGCGGAAGAGCCGTGTGTGGTGCAGCGGCCACAGCGAAGTGGAATAAGATGGTTCGAGGCACAGCTTGGCTTCTTCCCTCCGATTTAGCGGTTAGCAGATGAAGCAGCACGCAAACAGGCACCGCAGTGCTAATGCTGTCACTCGGAGCTAAAGTGAATTTTTGGATCAGCCACAAGACAGCCTTAGCTGAGCAGGAGCACCTAGAGCATGGCCAGTAGCAGAGGGGGCCAGCAGGGCGTCAGATTTAACACGACGGTCAACACCTGGTTTGGCGATAAGCGCTGCGGGGATCGCCAGTACATCCAGTTTGTGTCCGGGGTGGGCCGGCAGCCCGGGAAGTACAAAGACTCACAAAGTCCTTATCAGACGGCAACAAGTCAGGAGAAACGTGACCCCCTTCGGAGTGGCTCGGACATGAGCCAAATCAGAGAATCGGTTGAAGAAAATGACACGAAGGCGCCCAACGCGATCGTTTCAAGGACCCGGCTGGATCGCCGAACCTACATCCCTCCCTTTAAAGCGACACCTTGGAGCGAGCGCTATACCCCAATAGCAGAAAGTGTTTTTGTTTTATTCTTTTTTGTACTCGCAACACAGGAAGTAAACAAATAACAGAGTGCGACCCACAGAGAGTTTGCAACAATATCATAGTTCTCCTACCATGTAAACTTCTGTCTATAAATGAGTGTTTTTTTACCATTTTCCATAAGTCTCCCTGTTAGACTGAAAGTTACTTTGCAGTTTCACCATTTTTCTGCCAGAGATGACCATTTCGTGCCAAAGTGTTGAGTGCTGATATGACGTTATTTTCTGGATTGAACAGTAAGGATGAAAGGCACGGCATGCATTTATTCGAGTGTGTTTCATTCATGACTTACTAGATGAGATGATCAGTCTGTCTGAACACCATCACACATCTTTCTGTGCCAGGACATCACAAATGGGGGGGCTTTTTCGGTGTTGCGGCCCATTTTTCGGATCTTTGCCGCCGGATTTTGGACAGTGCTTCTTGTTTTCTTGGTAGGTGGGAGGAAGGAGAGAGAGGAGGTTTTTGAGGGGCTTTGGATTTAAGCAACATGGAAGGGACACAAAGGCACAAACACATTAACACAGACACACATGGATAGGACAACGCAGAAGCATTGAAAAACCATACATGTGCCTGCACACACGGACACAGAGCTTACATTCTATCCCTGAGCTATGATAGAACGATGGATTCATTTCACCCACAGCAGCCGGGGTGATTTTACGAAGCTGCGCTCACACTTTAGGGTTAGGGAATCACACGATACCACATTTGCTGTGTGTTCTCACCTCAGAATATCAATTCTGACACCAATGACATCAGAACTTCCTGAAGTTTCTCACCAGCCAACCAAATACACAGTGCATGAGTTAATAAGAAGATATGTATAGTACGGGTGCATGGGGGCAGGTATGTGCATGAGAGCTTGCATGTGCTCCGTGTCTGGTGGGTTCACACCATCTGCACATCACAACGTACACTTCACCATTGCAACTGTTCTTTTCCTGATCTCCGACACCTGGAATCGCTTCTCCTCAACAAGGCCGTAGAGCAAATATTACAATGGGAGGCAACGGGAGACTGGTGTACAACGGCAGGGGCTCATGAACGAACAGAAGATGTTTTTCCCTGACACGGCATTCGACAGACATTCTCACTGCTTGCTTGAACATCTTTGCTTTCCCTCTCAAACATGCAGCACTGGCTATTCCTGCAAGGCCTGGCCTGGCCTTTAAAACACGTAGATCTGCTGAGCTGCGATACCACTCGAAGATTGCTGTGTGCTGATGCATCAAACTTGTCTCAGATGAAATTCATTTATAGAATTTATTTGACCTTGTGTCATCAGCCTTCATAGTGATGCTGGACAAGGTATGCAGGCTTTCAAGATGCGCAGGTTCAAACCTGAGTCTCATTTAGTACTGCACCACCACCCCAGCATTGTTCAGGTATGTGCCTCGTCGGGGGTGGAATAAAAAAATCTGTTTACGTTGTCAGCTACATAGACAAGGTCTGGCCACAACCATATTACATCGCGGAGGCCTCAAAATGTCACATGATGCCAAAATGGAGAAATCCGTTCTTCATGTCAGCATCAGCCTTGCATTAGTGTTTACAGCATCATCATCACCACTTCTTCTTTCCCAGGGAAGCCGCTGTATTTTGCACCGCTCCTTTTAAATGGTGCTAAAAGGATTTGTACAGAAGGAGGGAGGAGGGGGGAATGGAGGGAATAAAAATCGGGAAGAGGCCGGCAGTTGTGCGGAAGCTGGAGGACCAGTGAGGATTGATGTACACAAAGCAGCAATTAGGCATGATGAAGTGCTCCTTCCAGGCCACTTCAGCGCCCGTTTCCCCAGCGAGAGCCATCCGAGGACGGAGCGCACCTCGCCGCTCGAGGATCTCGTTAAGCAGCCGGGATCGAGTGTCACTTATCTTTATTAAACATATGCATTACTGTTCCTTTTCTTTTCTTCCTTCTTTTTTAACACAAGCAAATGTATCATTTCAAAAGCAAATCAGAGTCATTACAGAGGAGAAAACTCACTGGAATGGAACAACTTTCTTCATTACTAAGCAAAATGTGGGATTTCTTTTTTTTTTTTTTTGCACCCCCACCCCCCCTTTCCAGGAGGGAGCTCTCGGATCATTTTAAGGCAAATGACACAGTAATAGACGTAATTAGCACTATAAAGTCAGGCAGAGCCATGAGGAAATGAAAATGAGTGCAGATTTACATGTCCTGAATTGCTTCTTAAGTCATATTCTTATTCCATTTCCAAAAAGTCTGTAAGAAGGTTAAGTGGTCCTTATTTTTGGAGATTGGACTCCAGAGTTGTGGGATTTGTGATTTCCAATGCTAAAGGAACTCTGCCTGTTGGCCTGTTAAAATCCATTTCAACAATACGTGTGTAGCAGCATCCAAGTTCTTCTATTCCTGTCGCTCAGATTCCTATTCAGCCTCCAACTCGTCCATTTAAACCCATTCCACTTGGGTGTTGCTGTCACAGTTTCAGTGAAGGCTTTCTGTGTTTGGATCTGGAAACAAAAATCAAAATATGCTGTAAAAACAATATGTGGCGACCCCCCCCTCCCCCCAAGGTGTCGCTGTGTTCTGCAAACTCCAATGGACTCGAGCCTCTTCAAAACATAAAACCAAAGTTGTCCCTTCTTGTGCAGGGCATTGGGGCTGCATGTCCACTCCAGCCTGTGGTCAAGGTGTGTTCCCATTACCTCCATTTCCACTCTGTCAAAGCTCATTGGGAACATCAAACACTCAGGCCTCCTGAGGACCACCATCATCTCCAGGGTGTAAAGGAAAGGATCCAGGAGTGTCCCCCTGAGCAGCCCCCGTTCTGCACACAGCCATGTCTGACACACAGCCAGGGAGCCTGAAGATCAGCAGTCTGCCAGTCACCTGGTCTAGAGTCCTGGACACAATGGATGGGTCCACCTGCGTGGACCGGAGCGTCTCTCCCAGCCACCAGGCTGCATGGTGTAGAACACACTGGAGAAAGCGAAGGACATGATCTCACTGTCTGCACGTCTTGTCCAGATGGGAGTAAGTTTTGATCAGAAGGTAGATGACAACATGAACATCCTCCACCTCGGTGTGGTCCTGGTGTGCAAACTGGAGGGGTCTAGTTCAGTCCTGACCACGGCTTTAAGATGCAGCACAACCAGCCTTTCACGGGTCCTCACGATATTGAATTCAGAGCTACTGGCTAATATTCATTCAGGGCCGTTGGTGGACCTATCTTTTCCACACCCTTGTGCCTTGACCAGACCAATATACAGTATACAGCAGTTCTCTACACAGCTGATCCGCACACATCTCCAGAGCCCTTGGGACTGATAGGTCCCCAGAAAGGAAACGAAACCTTGAGCCTCGTGCGCCAGCAAAGCAGAGAGGGAGCGAATGCAAATGACTCAGCACTTCTGTCTACAGTTGTGGACTCGGCGGGTGCCGAGACCACATGCGCGGTTAGCAAAGAATCTCTGACACATTTTACAAAACGCGAGTTAATTGCACGTGCTACCCAAGCACTTCAGTTCATCAATAACTTTTTCATTAATGCAGGAAAATGAAGACACAGGAAAGAGCCTTTTTCATACACAAAAGCAGCGTAGGTTTCCGAGCATCCATGTTCAACTCACCCATGTTACCCCTGGGCAATACATGTTTTTTTTTTCTTCCAGTTTTATATTGTGCACTTTGATTTTACACGGAAAGCACAGGCCCTCCTTTGAACCGAACACGACTGTCCTCTTCTTTTGAAGAGGTTATAGCTCTACTACCATGCAGCCCGAATGATCGTGGTTTCACTCTTGGCCAGTGACACTAAACACAATGTGGCAGATTTCAAAGGATAGTTAAGATATTAGTAAAGTGATTTTACTGGTAGTTAAAGTATTCAGCAGCTTAAAATTTTGCTACAATTTCATGCAAGAAAATGTGTTTACATTAACTTCACTACAAATATTTTATAGCACATAACCTTGTGTTTTCTTCATTTGCTTGCAGAAATATGCATCTTGTTTTATGACGTTTAATTACTGCCGTGCTGGTGTATATCACAGAGCCGGAGACACACTTATGTAATTATTGTTTCAGTTCATGCATTTGTAGCCGATAGTCTGTCTTGACTCAAACTTAGAGCCTCTCAGCCCCAGATTGTTCGTTGACATTCCCTACGTCACAGTTTGTTTCTTTAGCACTGCTTACCGCATGTGTGTCTGCTGAGGATTCTGGGAAACTCCTTCAGGCATCGCTCAAAATAAGGTTCCTAAAAGCAGGCCTACCCCGCAATAGTCGGCTGTGGTCTTCTAGACCAAAGGACGCCACGGGACGCATGTTTGTCCCTCAGTATGTCAGGTCGTCCTCTGCGTCCCCCACTGGAGCCCCGATTTAGTCTTTGCCCTCAAAGAAGCAAATTCAATTTACTCTGCAGTAAATCAAGTTGATTATGTTATTATTTGTGATGCTGCTGAACGTTTAACTTCACGCCACACGAAAGTTTTGTTCTGCCAGCAGTATCATGTTTTCCCTTCCTAAAGCTCACGAACATTTTTGTATGTCCATTGTAAATTTAAGAACATTGCATGTTTTACTAGTAATACACACTGTATACAATATAATGGCAACAATAGATTACTGTGTCATATTTTTGGAGAAGAGCAGCAAAGTTTATTTCACGTCAACAAACCGAGTTCTTTTGTTCTCTAACTATATTTTTATTTCTTCTATTTTTGGTCTTGATCTTCTCCTCTAACCCATGTGAGGTGGGGGTGTGAGGGGAGTAGCATGGAAACGCTCCATGCAGCTCTGTCTCCCCAGTTGTTTTTCTCTCCATCTGGCACCATCGAGTCGTTCTTGCTGCTCCCTATCGGCCTTCGGCGCTAAGGGGTGCAGCTCTTCTCTGGCAGGTCTCACATCCTAGGGGAGCATCATTTAATTGTCTCTGAAAGTCTCGGCATTAGAGGGGCTTCGGCTTAGCGCCGAGAAAAGAACCTGTCGTTCCGAGAAACCCGCCGATCGATTCACGGCGTGGGCCTAGAACCCGCGCGCAATGATTTCACCGTATTGCACGAACGTGGCGCAAAGCCCCGCCGAAGCAGCCTTGACGAGAGCCCGACACCCCAAAAACCTTGGGCACCGGCGTCATTTTCTCTTCTGCTTCACTAACGACGTTATGTTTGCCCTTTTTGTTTTGCTAACGATGTTATATGCAAATGAGGACAAAAGCGGTAATACCCAGAGCAAGCTCTGCTTGGATAGTCGGATTTCACAATTAACACATCTATTAACATTTCATCAGCCTGTGTTTTCCTGAGCAATCATGGAAGAGGCGAAGGTAAATGTGTCATTTCGGAACGCTCCTTCGCCAAACGCGCTAAGTAAGCAAGCTGCCCCCCCTGTGTATAAACCGCCTGCTCCTTTGTGAAGTCTTGAGGAGCAACTGTGAGTGTTGGAAAACCAGCAAAGAGGACATTGTGACCTTTGCATCGCAAATGCATGCAGAGTAAACGAAATGCAATTACTATTAAACACCTGCACCTGTTGGGTTGTGTCAAGGTACACAAACAGCAGGAGTGAGCTTCCGAGATTTTTTTTTTCTTTTTTCGGAAAAGATGAATCATTTAATAAACTTCCCCTTTATAGTTCACGTTCTCTATGCTTTGATGCTCTGCTCTGAATGGTGTCTGTGCTTGGTGTCAGGGTGGGCACTGCTGATCTTCGCAGCCAGGAGGATATGTTGATTCCAGCTCAGCTGCTGAGTGCTCAGCCTTGATTGGGATATTAAATAATGCATCCCAGAATTCAAATCCTGTCTAATCTCAATGCGTGAGTTAAAAATGTATCAGTGTTGAGAACAAGTCATCGTTAATGGAGGAGTAACTGTGTCCTTACAAGCTTTTAAATGATTTCATTTTCTGAGAAGAATAATTTTTTCAATAATCTTCATACCAGTTTATAAGTTACACTTAAATTAAATACTGATTTATCAGCTCATCAGTTTTAGTTTTAAAAAATGAAAGTAATTGCATTGTAGCGCTGCGCTTTTTGTGCATTGCTGAGATCTGGCAGTCTTCATGTCCACTTGCCATGTGGGAATTTACATGTGGAATCAGACTGATGAGGAGTCAGCAAAGCATGAACTCTTTGTAGGCTTTTGCTTCTCAGGATCTCCTGAGTGATACTGTAGCTTCTTTCACTGAGGCCCGGATGGCCCCCAAAAGACTGGTGACAGCGGTCTTGACATGGTTGACATGGAGCTCTTTGTTTCTTTGCACTACTGCTGTCTGTGTCTGTCTGTCTGTCTGTCTGTCTGCCTGTCTGTTTACTTCTAGTTTTCAACTTGTGCTTTTTGGAGAGATGTTGCAAAGCAGGACCAGTCAATTACTCGATTGGCTTGTGCAAATGTTCTTTTGTTATTTATATAAAACAGAGATCGTATTGACATGAAAATTGTCCATTTACCCCACTTACCTGAAATATTAGCCATAAAGATTTGTTCCCAACATTTGTGTTCTTGCCTTGGTTACTAAGCAGTAATGGCATGACTGTCATCAAAAACCATCACAGTCAAATGCAAATTGCTCTCCAGCAAGCCAGAGCTCTAGACAAGAAACTGAGAAGCCAGTGAGGGAGCCCAATGGGTTCATTTGAGGTGAGCCGCGGTAACTTAACGGCCCAGTTTCAGACCTGGAAGGTACTTCATGAAGATTACTGTAGGAAAATTGATACACACCTCTCGCCACTGGTGAGGAGATGATACTGCTGGAGAGCCTCTGGAATAACTCTGCAGATGGTACTGGAGAGGAAGTTAGAAAGAAGTTAAGGTAAAAGAAAGTGACTCTGAGATTTACTGTACTCTTAGCGACTACCTGTGTATTTCCAAAATAATGATGGGTACAGAAGCGGTTTACTGCGGTCTCTTTCTGCCCGTGTCTTTGGAGTGTGGGAGGAAAGCTGTGAAAACACGGTAGAACATGTAAACTCCACATGGAGTGTGGTTGGAACCCCTGGTGGTGAGACATACTGACATTTCCCACTGTGCAACAACACCCCTCAGAGAATTGTTGCAATGGAGAAATATTTATATGCTTCTCTTGAAGTCATGATCTCAGAAAGTATTTATCAGTAGTTTGTGGTGAGTTCTTTGTATGACATCAGTTATTAATTTAAATTTATATACAGTATGTTGTAGAACCTTAGAAATCACTTAATGAAATGGACATCAAGAAAAAGGTTGATATTTACGATGGTTAATGCAAACATTAATTAATGTGTATAACCTGATCACCGTATAAACACCACAATGTGTGATCTAAACATCTCTGTAAAATGATCTAAGCTTTAAATTTTGCTTTAACAGAAAATAAAAAAATAACTAAAATTGACTAGGTATACTTCTCCATCATCATCATCAACGCCATCTACACAGTTTTCTAAAGCACTTAAAATAAACATTTCTTTTTCTGTAGCTGAATTTGTCAGTGGGGACTTAATGACTTGATACCACCGAAGAGGTCCTTTTGCGACTTAAACCAACAAACTTTGAGGTTCAAGGCCGGACCCAACTAGAGTGCCTCCTCAGCTCAAGCGGGAAACTGCTGCAGTACAAAAGTGCAAAGGATGGTTTCATTAAGACACGCCGAAGAGTTACTTGGTGAAACCCGGTAATATTGGATTATCGATAGTAGCGGAACTCTGCAGAAAGTCTCAGTCGTGACACCCTGGATCTTCTCACAGAGCCACACCGATCGCTGAGGAGGATCTTCTCACCTGTCTCCTTGTTGCTTTTAGGACTTCTTTGGAAAGCACCAGTTCATTTTTGAGAACAAGTCTGGTGGTTAAAACAAAAGCAATTCTGTTTGTTTGGTGCCCTGCCTCTGCAGCGTCACAAATGAAGCTTTTTTGCAATTTAAGAGACAACTGAAGTGGGGCTCGTCGTAACTCATCGAGTCGACAAAAATAAAGCTGCGGATCACGATTTTACTTCACTCGGCTGCAAACTGCGAAACAGCATCGTCAGAATGTACAACCTCAGCTCCCGCTTGTCAACGATTGCACACTGAAGGACACACAGGACAAAAACACACGCACACACGGTCGCATTAAATCACTGTGCACGTATACGGTACATCCTACCAAGACAAAGCTATTTCTGTAAGACCAGTAGAGAATAACAAATCTAACTCGAAATTTGGAATGATATATATTGACATAAGGAGAAGTGGCCATCTCAGCCCACTTAGACCCATGTTTCACGGTTAGTGCTAATAGGATGTTCAGACAGTTAACCACCAAGCCCTGGAAACCACAGCAGTAAAATCTGAAATTTCAAATTGCCACTGCCTACAACAGTCATTTTATTTCGCTTTTCTCAAAACAATGAAACCATTCTCTTTTATGTGGACAGATTTATGGTCTGTCGTCACTGAGGATGTCTGACATTATAACTTATCTAAGGCCGAGGCGTGGATGTTGCCGTTTATGGCAGCAGTGAAATTATACACCCTATTTTTTATATATTTTTAAGATATCCCAATATAATGTGTCTTGTGTGTTAATTACTAATAACTTGAAAGCAACACAGGAAAAAGAAAAATTATTACACGCACAATGTAATGTAGAGTGAAAATGGGTTGTCTGTTATGCTGTTAGTTATTAAGCTGTTACATTTTGACCCAGGAATGAATACTGTTCACTTTCCCACCACCCAAAGGCTTGTAGGGAGGGTTCTGCTGCATAGTGAGTTACAGAGTGATATAACCTCCAGACAGGTCTTGGTTTTACAGTCAGCAAGGTTTATGGGCGGCTGAGAAGACAAGACAAAGGTCATGCAGAGACCTCATAAAGTGTGCCTTTGAAGCAACATGGCTTGACAACATAACTGGAAGAAGCAACCATGGTCTTCAGGGGAAGCGTCACCCCCGCTGGAGACGCGGGAGGTCTGCAGAGCAGATGTGCGGCTGCCAAGTAGCAGCAAGGATGGCGAAGGGTTTGAGACGCAGTGCGATGCACTGTACAGGAGCTCTTCCAGTGAACATCCAGCACAGAGACATGGCAAGCCCTACAAACCGTATGCTCTGAAAATCACTCCGGAGTCACGTGTTGTAATCAGATAAGCCAGTTTAATTCACCAACACACACTACCTCGTAACAAAGGATTTCAGATGGTAATGCATGTAAACACACAGCCAAAACGTGTGATGTCTAACATAGTGCAAGAGCTGCGAGCGACCGAAGCAAGCGGAATTTCAAAGTTCTCGGAGAGAATTAGCATTTCCCCCTGTGGGTAAGGAGGGAGGGGAAATAAATAAATAAAAAACAGAGGCGGCAGAGGAAAAATGTCAGGCAAAGCCTTTGGATTCCTTCAGACACAGCTTCTTTTCACTCCAAGGTTCTTTTCAAAGTTCAATGTTATAGAAGGTTATGGATGCCATAAAATCAATTCTGACTAGAGATAAAAGAAAGAGAAATGTAATTCTGTTGTGATCAAAGTGTTTGGCTTTTTTTCAGCTATCCTTTTTTGCGAGGCATGTCAATTTGCTGGAATTTCATTCTTGTATTATTTATCTGAAAGGAAGACAACGGCGGGCGGCTCGAGGGGAGCCTGTTTGTGCCCAGTGCAATATCGTAGGGCGATTTCATGCGCGTTGCCGCCAGCAGGACAGTTTAAGCCTCTGGATCGTCCCTTCTTCAGCCTGCCCTGCAACACTTGGGTTCTTCTTCTTACAAATTGCGCTGGGGAATGTGGCCGGGGCCACGGACGCAGTCCTGCTTTGGACTCGCGTGCCGCTTCGTCCTCAGCGGTCAGCCTGAGTGGACAGCTGTCAAAGCGGTGTGTGTCACTCCTACTACTCCTATATACTACTAGTTTTGTGAGTTGCGACCCCCCGCCACTAACATGACCTTGTCTGCTGAAGCCTGGTGGATGAGATTCTCCATACTTTGCTTAGATGCCACCATCCTGAGCGAACTGGAGGAAGTGCGGATGGGACCTCTGTGTGGTATGTGTGGTATGACCTCTGCATTTATGTTTACATTTACATTTATTTATTTATCAGATGCTTTTCTCCAAAGCGACTTCCAATGAACTCTATGTAGTGTTATGAGCTCACAAACCTTATTCACCGCGGTGACTTATACTGCTAGATACACTACTTACTAGATACAATGGGTCACTCATCCATTCATCAGTGGAACACACATGCTCTTTGTGTCACTCACACACATTAAACTCAGCATGTTCAGCTACAAGGGTGGGCAACTAAAATTACCACTTATTAGAAATAACTCCCTCTTTGAAATAATGACATTTATGAGTCTCATCTCTTCCATTTCCTAAAATATGCTTTTTAAAAATAACACAAATAGGATGGGAATTAAAATAGATTAAGACTTGTATTTCCCATGCGAGACATTTTAATCAGTGTTAAAAAGGGTATTTCAGATTTGCCCACATCTGCACTCGGCCTAAAGAGTGCCTAGCAAGGATAATGCTTAAAAGTATTACCTGTATCTACAAAGACTGTTTTAAATCATTGCTACACTTTTGAAATGATTTGCAGGTGCACTGTGTGCAACAGTACTGGGCAGATTTCTCAAAAGACAAATAGAAATTGTACCGCTGTTTCGTGTTCATTTGCAGATGTCAGTTCCTAAAGAGTTCCTATATAGTATAATGATTAATGAGCTGGACCATAGGGTTCTGTGTTCTAGTCCCAGATGGGCTGTTACAGGATCTCAGGCTTCAAGTCAATGTCACGTTCGATGCAAAAGTAAATATGTAATATGATTTAACACAATAAGCAACGTTTCCCTTGATAAACAGTCTCTATGTGCAGCTTGAGAGTTAGTTATCATTGCTTTGTGTTCACCACGGTAATCTTGAATGGACTGTGTCACCATGTTAAATAGGTATTATGGAACGTGTCGGATTTACGGTCCGGAGCAGAATCTGTGACGGGCTCAAATAACCAAACAAAATTACATGTTCCGATACGAGCCTTTGCTTTAAAAGGTGTCAGCCAATAGCTAACGATGCACACGGGCAGGGCCAGGCAGTCCCGTGGGGGTGGGGGAGAGGCTCTCCGTTAGAGAATTCAGCAGGCTGTGAATAAGAGACGGCCCCCCCCTCCCCACAAAACACACAGGTCAGCACAGTGAACTGGTTCTGATGAAAAGACACACACACACACATTTTCAGAACCGCTTGTCCCTTACGGGGTCACGGGGAACCGGAGCCTAACCCGGTAACACAGGGCGTAAGGCTGAAGGGGGAGGGGACACACCCAGGACAGGACGCCAGTCCGTCGCAAGGCACCCCAAGCGGGATTCGAACCCCAGACCCACCGGAGAGGAAGACTGTGGTCCAACCCACTGCGCCACCGCACCCCCCCCTGATGAAAAGACACTCATTTTTTTATTTCTGTTACCCCCCCACCTTTGCATGACCAGTTATATATCTTTTTAAATGTTCCGGTCCTTCTGTTTATCTGTCAAGCAGAACAAATTTAAATGTGACTGCAGCAGAGAGCGTCGCCACAAACAGGTAAAGGAAAGGAGAGAACCGCGAGGGGGAGAAGGCAGGAATGGCAATCACAGGACCATTACGCAAGGAACAGGTAAGAGGAAAAAAAAGTTACAGGGGGTGAAGGAAAGTGAACCTGGGAGATGAAAGGAGCAGGAAGGTTGTATTGGTGATTACTGAGCTTTTTCTGGGAAGAGCACAGCACTGAGCCCACTGTGATACGTGCAGCAGACAAAGGAGTATTTTCAAAGTCGGTTAACTGTACATTTCTAATCCATCCATCTATCCATCCATCCTCTTTGCTCCTGCATATAATAGAAGCCAATCATAACAAATGTGGGAATTATCAATATGTTTCCGGTAGATGCTATCCATAGGACAGCTCTGACTCATCAGTGGTTTAACAGTTTCCTCGTCTCAGCCAGGAGCTCAGACTGCCTTCCAAATATAAAACGATATTTTTTAAACTGCTTTACATTTATTTGTTAGACACTTTACTCCAAAGCAACTTAGAGTGTTAAGGATCTAATTACTTACCCATTTACACAGCTGGGTAACTTTAGTGGAGCGATTTAGGGTAAGTACTTTGCTCATGAATACTACAGCCAGATATGAGGATCAAACCAGTAACTTTGGGACCCAAAGGGAGTAGCTCTAAGCACTGCAGTACCAGCTCTCCCCAAGTCTTAAAGCTGTTTTATTTTTTTTATTAATCTTCTTCTGCACTTCATTGGAATAAAAGGTTCATCTTCTTTTGATAAACCAGTTCATTTACATATAGTATTTCACATATAAGTTTCTCACTAGACTGACAGATGATGAGAAATTCCAGAATTATAGAATTAGTGCTAATAATGTACCTGTATTTACACACACACTGACTGAAACCACTTCTCCCGAGTGGGGTCGCGTTGAGCCGGAACCCAACCCAGCAACATACGGTGCAAGGCTGGAGGGGGAAGGGACACACCCAGGACGGGATGCCCATCTGTCGCAAGGCGACCCAAGCGGGACTCGAACCCAAGACCCACCAGAGAGCAGGCACAGGTCAAACCCGCAGTGCCAGCACACCCCCTCTAATGAGAAACACCTGCCATAAAAATTGTTGACAGTGTTCACAATTTACAGATAACCAAGGGGTCAAAATCTATCTAGAAATGTTTTATTTTTTTTCCCAGGAATAAAATTAATTAAAAATAAAACATAATATAAAATAATATGTAGTAGATAATGTATAACATGTAATACATAACAAGTAATATAAAAGAGTAAAAAGAGAAACAGGGTTATTGGATTTTAAGAAATTTGCATTTAATCCCATGATATTGTTGTTCGGCTGTAAAAGGTTTTCTGTAAAATTGCTCCAAGATACTGCATCTACACTGTGTATTTATGAGACACTTCATGGTTAATAAAGCAAATTAATACGTACGTTTCTACAGATTTCTGCACAAAAATCTGAGTTTAACATCGGAAAAAATGACCGAAGAGGATGTTTTCATGTAGCTGTTTTTTGTCCAAAACATCCGACAATGATTTCAAGATAATTTGTCTGACCTACAGTGACAGAAACCTACAGGAACCAAATTCCCAACAATCGTTCACCCCGATACATACATACACACCCTAGAGGCAACGAAGAGTCACCAGTTCACCGAAAACACATGTGTTTGAGCTGTGAGCCGAATCCCACTCAAATAGAGGGAGAACATACAACCTCCACACAGGTCAAGCAGGGATCGAACCCGTGTCCAGTGACACTGTCCAGGCTCTGGAAACACCTCCAGGACCTGCTGCTTCCCTGTGTGACCTTGCAAAGGAGACTTGACCAAAGAGTCTCGGAGGATATAACCAAATCCAAAGAGAGACAGGTACCGTGTGGATGGTTAACTGTGCTTTTACCTTGTTCAACGTAACCAGTTTGTAAATCCTTACAAAAGGAAAGAACACGTCTCAAATTCCCAAGTCAATAAGATTGCTTGGAAAAGATCGCCACAGTCAGCTCTGTTTCTCAAGAACTGTGGACCAATAACAGCCCAAGAAAGAAGGTGAAGTAAACCAAAAATATAGTGTGAATTTCCAGAGGACAAACGAAAGTACCTTAACTCCATCTCAAATGAGATGGAAGCCAAGGAGAGCGTGTACAGCTGAGGGCTCTAGTGACTGCACACGCAGGCAAAAAACAGACATGTTTACCAAGAAAAGCTGAGAAGCCTGTATTCCATCTCAGGTTTGTCCTTAACTTATTAACTATCAATATTAAGAGGCACAAAGAACAAAGATTGACCTTCACCTTAACTCTGGATGGGGAAAAAAGCGCAAAGAACTGTTCAATAATTTTCAGTGCAAAAACCTGGGCACAAAGAGCGTAATATATACCACAAAGGAAATAAAGCAATTTGTGTAAAAAGAGCATCAAATCTAATCTTTCAGGATATGTTCTTATAACTGAAAGTTTACAGGTTCAAGTCCCAAGAGGGACACTGTCTGTGACTAATACTCAGTAATGATTTTACTCAGTTGGAAAGGATGCATTGGATAAAAACCAGCTCAAGCCAAGCTGAACTAGCAATGTTTAATATTTTACAATATAAATACAATTATTTATATAGCTATACAGTAGATGCATGGAAAAAATATATGAATAATACAATCGCTCAGTGAGTAGTGTTGCTGCCTCAGCATTCAGGGGGTTTAAATCGATCCCCATTTGTCCCTGAGAGCTGGTGAAAATGGTACATTTTTAACACAGTTTCACGTAATCTTTTCATTTGGAATATTTATTTTCATAAGAGTGTTACAGTAGGATTGCACTTTATGGAATTTAATAGTACAGATATTCGTGAAAATCTTTTAAAATTATAACTGAGCAACCAAGGGCCTGGACAAAGAGAAAAACTGGAACGCTCACCTCGGCCAAGGAAACTGTCTGGAATTCAGCTGGCGTCCCGCAATGATGCGCATTCTGTTTACTGGATCATTCCCACTTTAATTGGGCCGTCTTGGCATTTCATACCCACACGATGGTTTCCTTGGAACTTGTTGCAGAGCATGAGCTGCATTTCTTTACACCCGGTGAGACAGCGGTTGGAAATAAGCCAGTAGGGTTAGTCCGGGTTCTGCAGCTGAGGTCAAGGTGGTTGAGGTCATTCAACTTTGCAATATAAAATCTGAACAACTGCAGGTATAGAAACCATAAAACAAAAAATAAAAAGGGCGGAGGGGGGTGGACTGTTCTGTCTGTGACCACAAGACCTGAAGCATCAGAAGCTGGAGGGACTGGGAATGCATTGCAGTGGGAGGGTGCGAGGTCAATGTGGGGTGGGGGTGTGGGTCCCCAAAGTCCCCAAAGTCCCCAAAGTGATCAAACATCCAAACATTAAAAAAATAAATTATTTATTTTATATAATTATTAAGTTGCTATATATAATTATGATATTATTATTTTATTTCATTATTAAAGTTGAAATAATAAAACCACTCAGATAGCAGCTGAATAGCCTGTTTATAATGCTATTTGAACATGACATTTCAGCCAGTCTTTCATCATTGTTGAAAAGTTGAAAACCAAAACACTGAGTATCTGAAGCTGATGGTTTACATTTCTCAACATCCTATGAAATTGTACGAAATTCCATACTGCACTGGTACATTGACATGTCGGTCATGATTCGTCTGAAATTCGCCTTCCCTGATTTACATGTAAATAATATTTTGCAGAAACTACAATTAATTATTTGATAGGTCCGATTTTCCTGAACTTTAGTTTCTCTCAGTGTCCCAATTAAATGGAGACAAGATATTGGGCAATTGCTCGGTATCTGGAATGTTTTCTGCGAATTTTAATTACAGTTTCTCAATGCCGGCTGGATAAATGGAACTTTTTTGCTATAGAAAACACGGTTATACTGTCAAGAGCATATCGTGGCAAAGCAAACAGCAATAGCCTTAATGTTGTCAGTTGAGAAAGCGAACACATTAGTGCCGCCTGCGTTCGGACAGCTCTGCTATCTGCTACCTCCTAATTGGCTGTGCGGGGCAGGAGGTGCCTTTAGCCGGCCCAGTCGGAGCTGCAGCCGCGGTCGGTCCCACCGCGATGCGGCCAGCCTGTCGAGCTGCCTGACCTTTCCGCACGGCGCCATTGATGCTGTCAGAAAAGCCGGGCCCCAGGTGAATGAGGGAAATCAGGGTTTGATACGCTTTTTTCGTGCGCCGATAATTGGATCTCACCCACAAGCCGGAGGTCAGTGCCTCCACCGCACGCGTACACCTCCTCCCCAGGAGACCCCTTTCCGCATCCTGTTCATCCGATGTGAATCAGACTCGTCCGCTTCCGAGGAGGGCTGCTGGAGAAGGGAGCCATGTGGGGGGCGAGGGGTCCCGATGTTTTGGACAATGCACCTTGGCGAGCCCGAAGAGGACTGCTTTCGACGTTTTTTTTTTAACACCTACTTTCGTGGGTGGATTTGATGCGAGGTCAAACAGCCATGTGCTCTTCCCTCACACTAGTCTCTGAAAGACCCATGAAACACGAGGCAGAAAGCAGCTTCTTGTGTTTGGCCAGGTGAGCCAGGTGTGTTGATCGATCAACATTTTTTTGTTTAAGGCTAAAACTTCTTGGTAGTGCACAGATGCAAGAAAAACTGACATTAATAATTCGATCAATAAAAAGTTTTAACATAAAATCCCAAAATCTTAATTTGTTAGCATAATGAAATGTTGAAGATGACACTTGACGGAGACCACGCCCCCTTCAGTATACATGTACAACCAGGTGCGCGACAGAAAGATGAACTTAATAACAAACAATAAGTGCATCACTGTAGCTCCTTAACAATGTTAATCAGTGACGTGTGTATTAATTTGATACTTGTGTCACTGTTTTTGTTTTTAATTACCTGTTAAAGGGATGCATGATTAATTTAACATCCCAGTGAAATTTAATTATACCAATAATTTTTTGATTAACGAGGTGTGCCCAATTACCTCCCAGCAAACCTGACATATTTCTGTTGAACACAACCATGGCCAGATGAAGAGTGTCCGAATTCATTTGTTCACTGATTCATAAAGCTGAGATATCGCTTCAGAAACCTGCAAATTTGTGAATATTTTCCATCTGTAATTAAATTGTACATAATCCAAATGGATGTTTTTTTTTTTTTCTTTAAGCTCTATAAATGGGGATTGAAGCAAGAATCTGACAGTAGGTTGAAATACTGATCGAATTTCTATTATACATACCGGAGATGTTTGCACATGGAGGAAAACATGCAGTAAGGCTATATATGCATACGACTTTATGTTTGGAATGATAAAATGTGTTTCTCTGTTTATTTCTTTTTTCACATAATGATATTAAAATTACACAGTAATACACTAATAATAATAAAATGGAAATCTGCCTGGTTTATTCTACATTTCTTCAAGTTTATCATGTAGTTTTAACAAACTGAAAATGTTATCAACACATTCATAAATGAATTTATTCAAGTCATCACTTTGTTCAAAGTAACTGACAGGTTTAATGAGTTATTTCTTAACTATTCTGTCAGTTACAATTTAAATTGTCCATTAAAATTTGCATTGAAAGCAACTTCTCAGACTTGTGAAACGTACAGATTATGGCCACTGTGCATTAACTGTCCAGTACAACATTGCACTCGAAACACATTGTAAATGAGCAGTACCCTGCTGCCCCTCAAAAGAGTGTCGCCTAACCCTAACCCTAACTCTATCCCTAACCCCAACCCTAATCCTTACCCTATCCCTAAGGCTGACCCAATTCCTATCCCTAACCCCAACCCCAACCCCAACCGCAACTCTGACCCTAGCCCTAGACGTAAACCTAAACCTATGTCTAACCCTAAATCTATTCCTAACCCTAACCCTATTCCTATCCCTTACCTCAGCCCTGACCCTAACCCTAACTCTCCACATCAGAACACCAGAGCCAAATTAAGTTATGTGGTAACTTGCTGACAAGTCCTCCACCGTGTCTATGCAGCATTTTGCCTGCTTTGGATTGCTGTTACATGATTCTATTGTGAAAGGGAAGAGGGAAAGGGAGGAGAAGCAGTCCACCTTCATATGCAATTGATATGTGGTGAGAAATGAAGCCATTTCCCTTGTTGTGGAACCTGCTGTTTGCATCCTAGGGGCACCTCTTTAACACGGGTGGGAAAATGCCGCAAAAGTCGGAGCCAAAAATTTGCTGAAATCGGAGAAGATGAGCTTTCATCTAACACTGGACGCAGGGATCCTTTTTACGAGACTGTCCACATTAAGGGAATAATGCTGAACGCATTGGTTTCTCATCTGGCAGACACCTTTGCCTGGTGAGAGTTTTCTCTGAACGCAGGAGCACCTCTAAGTGTGTGTGCCGTGTAAAGACTCTTTAAAAAGCAGTGTATTCCAGCTACGGGATCAGGTTCAAATTCAGCTGGGCTATTTCCGCAGCCTGCCGAACCACAGGTTCGAGAGCTTCCTGAAGGTTCATTCTTCACTTACATTGTATTCTTCGCTGAAGACCAAGGAAATACAGAAAGTCTGTATGGATTCTTACAGGCTTTGCAATGCTCCCAAACAGATTGGGGGGAGAACCAAACATGTTCCCAAGACAGAAGAGAGAATTGTTATTATTATTATTATTATTATTATTATTATTATTATTATTATTATTATTGTTGTTGTTGTTGTTTATATTTTCTTAAAGAAAGTGCTAGACATTAAATTTCAAAACAGAGTATATGGCATATTTGAAAAAAAAAAGAAAAGTTGAAACATTCATTTTGTCCAATTAAAGGATTTTAATGAAATGAGATTTTGAAAGATTGCAAAGGGATATGAGTATTCTGATTAAAAATTGCCCAGGGGTGGAGGTATAATTCAAGGTTATGAATTAGAAATTTAGTAAGAATAAGCTCCATTTAAAGTAATTTCTTTTAAGAACTAAAATCTGAGGAAGCTCTTGATCGGACCAAGAGCAGAACTGCAAAACAGCAAAGCAAAAGAAATTTTCTCTGGAACACGATCACATTATGAAACTCTGTATTGATCTTCTGGTAACAAATCACTCTGACAGCAGTGATAACTCTTCAAGTTTAATAACTGGCAACAAGTGAAAACCCTTTAAAAAATGTGTGATAAAACAAGTGAGTAAAGTCAATTAAGCAGCACGTTAGATTTATGTCTAAAACACGGTGATTCTATGAGGAACGAGTAGTTCTGGGAAAACCATTTCTACTGAGAAATGCCACCGTGGATTATGAAAAATCCCCTAGGAGAACTTAAACCTCAAGAACTGAGAAAAGACTTGATCAGTATAAGAGGTAAATGCTGCCGCGAGGTGAAACAACACTGCATGCATGAACAGAACATTTGAATGGTTTCCATAAACTGAGATCTCATTGTAAAAGTCAAGAGTGGAACCTCAATCCCGACAAGATTCAACGTGTCTTCAATGCCCATCAGCAACAGCTACTTCTTTGCATCTGCATGAACCTGCGGTCGGGTTTTTTCCCACCAATATCACAGCAGGTAGGGGGTGGTAAAACTTAGCTTCCAGGAATCCATGAAAAAAGGGGGGGTCGGGGCGGGGGGGGGGGGGGGTAGATAAATTTAAAAAAGCAACAGCAGTTAATTACGTTCCCCTGAACGAGTCCCCTTGTTGTCCGGAGACCTTCGGCAGCCTGGATACGACACGGCCCACGCGCCCACCGTCACCTCCTGTGGCACAAATGAAAGGTTTCAAATTATACACTTGAATGAGACATGTTTTACAAAAGCCTGCTAGGTATCTGTGGCCTTTTCATTTGTATGTCATTAGCTGAGTGTGTGTCGTTCCTCTCGTTGCCCCTCCGTCCTTTTTTCATTTGCCCATTTCCACCCATTTCCACCCATTTCCACCCATTCTCATCGCTCTCAGTGCTTTTTTTAAAGTCCAGTCCCGAAACGTCTCCTCGCCACACTGCGCTTCTTGTGTTCCGGCACAGGCTTTCCCTCGGCCTTTCAGCCTCCCGCGGCGAGCAGGCACGCGCCGATATTTACTGTTGCCGTAAATGTTCAGAAGCTTAAGGGCTTCGCTCTTTCAAAAGGCGTCGTTTCCATGGGGACCGCGCAGAGCACTCGTCTCCGCCGGAGCAAACTTTCGAGATTCGTTTGCGACTCTTGTGTCACGATTGGCTAGAAAGCGCATCAAAGTAAACAAGCGTCTGTGCCAATTAATTCACCATACCGCGGCACCACACGCACATCGCTCATGCCTTGTGGCCGGGTGTTTCTCAGTAAATTTGACAGAAGTACAGAGAAAACAGGGAAAGAGGTGACATCGTTGCTCATGGCTCTCAGAACAAGGTTTAAAAAGGTTTTTTTCTTCTTCTTCTTTTCTTATGTGTTCACATTCAGATTTGAGTGTGGAAACAAACATACAAAAGTCACATCCATGACCACAAGTAGAGGCCCAGTGGATCTGTGGTGCAGAGTCTTAGTTTCGACCTGCCGGACATGTTGAGAGAGGTGATTGTTTTTAGAATCGGTGGCACCGGTGGCTTTTTCCTGCTGCTCACTGTGTGAAGACCCCACAAAGTGCCAGGTCCTCCATGCCTCACTGGACACCGATGAGCATCCTTCCCATCACCCCACCACTGCCACACCTACCTGTCCTTTGGCTCCTTTCCCCTTGGGACTGACTAGCAACACAATGAACAAGACCTGTCATGATGGAGAAAGTTCAGCCTTCCACGTTTACATTTTGTTTCATTAAGGTCTCATTTCTGTTCTTCCTACCAGTTCAACACAACACAGCAGGCATTTCAGAAACTTGCGTTTTCAAACCTCACCCATCATTGGTTGGATGGGTACAGAACATGGTAATACAGAACGCATAAAAAACATTTACATCAATAGACCCATTCACAACCAAACGGGCGGGTTGGAGAACAAGAGACCCAACATAGGGGGTTGGACAGATATGCAGAGTCTCCAAACTCTTTATTCCTTACAGTGATCAGATATATTGTCAGTGTTGTAATAATAATAATAATAATAATAATAATGAAAGGTGTATCAGTGTTGATTTGAAATGGGGAAAACTGAGCAGCGCATTCCTCACCCCAGTATCGGAGCAGCTGTGTGCTGCTGACTTCTCGTTACACTCCACAGTCAACACATCACCGCTTTCATCTCATAAGGAGCATTTTGGGGCACCTGTCAAACTCCTTGCAAGTGTGTGTGTGTGTGTGTGTGTGTGTGTGTGTGTGTCTGTGTGTGAAGAAATGTGAGCATGGATGTGCGCTTTTCTGCCTCGGTATGCGCACAACAAAAGGGGTATGCTGTCTGCCAGCATCCCCGCAGGTGCTTCCATACGTGAATGCAATAAACTT
Organism: Scleropages formosus; assembly: GCF_900964775.1. NCBI lineage: Eukaryota > Metazoa > Chordata > Actinopteri > Osteoglossiformes > Osteoglossidae > Scleropages > Scleropages formosus. Next base: position 29,538,132 of record NC_041816.1, read on the forward strand.
CCATTACCGCGGTAAAATGGCTGCCTTGCAGTCTGCTTACGAAGGCCTCTGAGGCTCACGAGTGGCACCGTACCTTGTTGGCTGATATTTATGTGCTCGCTCATATAGAGCGCTGGCAGCTTGCTTTTTAAAAACTGGGGGTGTTGGGGTGGAGGAGGGGGCAATCTCCTTCCCTCCACCCTTAATGAGAAATAAATTCATGTTTGTTTACACAAACACACAAACACACACGCACTCTTAGAGAAAACACTCCAGACAAAGCAGTGTAATAAACAACATTGAAGTCAACCTGAAAAAACAAAGTGTTCACCTTTGCAGAAAGCTGTGAGGAATATAAGAATTTGTACTTTTATCCTTTATTAAGCGGATGGCAGGAGATGTGTGTGTCTGGGGGTGCGGGGGGTAGGAGCATGCATGTATTTTTAGGCCATGATGGAGAAGGATCTGGAACGTATTGTGAGTACACTCTGCTGGCCGCTCCTCAGAACTGCACAGGGAGGCTGAGGGCAGAGCGAGTGACCGGACCTCACCGGAGCTGGGAGGGGATGGGGGACGGTGGGGACGGGGGGGACGGATCCCACCCACAGCGCCTGGACGATTGCGCCGGAAGCATTTCACAGGTCCGTTTTGTGAGGCGATGCAAACGAGGTGCTCCGGAGCGCTGCCGGCTCTAAGAACGTGGAACAAATCGGGGCAAAGCGAGACGGCAAAAATAATGTCACATATAATTCAACGGCGTGTATTTATGCTCGTTTATTTCTTTCTTCCTTTCTGCAGAAGTCCTTGAATGTGAATGGCGGTTTCTGAAGGACAGCACAACTAATTATGGAAGTCACCCGTAATTGATCATTTAACGTGTTCATTCTCATTACGAACAAGGAATCGCTTGAACAGGGATCCACAGAAGTGAGCAGTACTTTATTATTTTTATTTTATTAATTCTGGATAATCGAGGCTGCGATGAGTCTTTGCGCTTAATGTGAAACTTACAGCCAGAGCCCTGGAGTCTCACTCGCTAAGGGTCTTTGTAGGAGTTACTACATCATTTCAAGATGCAAACCTTTTCTCAAGGGTTCATGGTTGTTCCCTTCCAGGAAATTGAACCTCTGAATAGTTTTCTGGCTTCTGGTACAAAAAAGCAGTTTCTTAGCTACTGCATCTCCTCTTTACCTTGGACAACAAGGCCGTTTCTGACAGTGAGACCCCAGGGTTTTGCCACGAGACCACACACACACACACACACACACACACACACACACGCAGTTACTGACTCCTCCATTTCTTCAGGCTCCATTCAGGGATGGTTTAAACAAGCTAGGCTTCTACCTGCATCCCCCCCACCATGCAGCTGACGTGAGCTACAAAATTTGGGCACATTGCTGGCCCACCTGCCCTCTATGGCAGCATGAAAAATAGGAGAAGGGGCCCATATAGTTGTGAGCGTGAGCCGTGGGGAGTTGCCAGGGTGACCATGCCAGTGAGGGTCATCACCATAGCGACAGTATACATGCCATTGTGTTGGGGTCAAAGAGACAACATGGTCCATGTCCTGCCAATACAAATGGGGGGCAGCTGACAGCATAGTGGTTAGAGCTGCGGCCTTTGGATCCACAGGTTCAAACAAGGTACTTATCTAAAATTACCCAGGGGTATAAATGGGTAAATAATTGGAAGTACTTTAACATTGTAAGTTGCTTTGGAGAAAAGTGTTAGAGAAATAAATAAATGTAAATGTAATGTTATATGTGTCAGACTTTGTAGAGGACGGAACGAGGCTGTTCCAACCGGTGGCGAAGAGGACAACATGTGTATTTATGTAACGTTGTGCAACGGTGATGAATCCGCCGTAGCCCAGATTCAGAGGAATTTTTAAATACAATAAATTGACGAATGCAAAAAGCAGAAAAAAATCCCCCGACAATGAAACACTTACGTTATATAAGGAACATGTGTTTTTCTCCATCTCATCCTAAAGCCCTGCTGAAATGTGCTTCGATGCTTGGACTTTTTCAAATGTCAGCATCTGATAAGGGCGCATTTGAAAGAGTGTGGAGGGTAGAACTTAAAATGTCCTAATTTAAGGATCTCCGCTCGCTGTGTACTTCTCCATGTTGTCGCTACACCGTAAGTTTCTCGCTACTGCTCTTCCACTGTTTCCTTCTGGGATTTTTTTTTTTTTTTTTTTTTTTGCACCTCTTAAGAATGAGAACCAGGTTCACTGCTGCTGAGAAAGCACTTATATAATCCCTCAGCTCTAGTTCAGAAAAAACCCAAAGTCGGCCGTGCGCTGTGTTACTGGTGGGAAAAGAACAAAAATCGCAGCAGCCTCCCCGTCTCTAAAGCTCCACTTTCTGCTCAAACTTCAGCCGTTGCAGGAATGGAGTGGAAGGGAGAAGAAGAGGAGAGAGAGAGAGAGAGAGAGAGAGAAAGAGAGAGAGAGAGAGCGAGAAGGAAGGGGAGAGGAGAAAAAAAGGGTTTTTGGGTAGGCCATCTCTCGGAGGAGCGATTGCACGCTGTCAGCAGGATTGCGGTGGCCCAAGGAGCTCTTCTCCAGCAGATTGCCAAGGAAGATTTAGTGCTGCAGGTAGCGCAGCTGCTCGTTGCAGGAGTCTCGGCTTTTTATATCTCTGTGGCATTGCGCATCGCCCTGGCCTACATGTCCCAGTTCCTGGAGGACACGTCCCACCGCTGGCGCCCACGCTCGGGGGACTCCGTAGTGTCATCGCTCACAAAACGAGCTCCGCCCGAGCGCCATATCTGCGCAAGTAGAGACGCCTTGTGTTGGATCCTTTGTTGCGGTTTTCTCGAAAGGGATGGAGCCGTTCGGTTTCTTTTTTTCTTTTTTTTTTTTTTTTTGACCACAGTGCCCATCGCATTGCTCTTCTGTCCAGGAAACGCGGACGAAAAATTGTTCCGACAGCCGGTGCTTAAACATTTAAAGCGGAGGAAAGCACATCAAAGGGCAGTCTTGAACAATTTGTGTAGCCCCTTCATTTCAATTAGTCTGCAGTCGGGTGTTTTATGTGCTTACCTAGGCTGAGTTTGGTGTAAAATATTGATAAGTGCTTGACACGAGGCGAGGCATAATCCTACAGGGACAGCTTATGTCTTACTGGGAGCTCAGGGCCGTCGGAATTAGAGCGCCTTCTTCGCTGCGTCGGCAACTCCCTGAATTAACTGCCTCTTTAGGGGGAGTGAACTTATACGAACGGTTCAGCATTGCTTAACACCGTATTGTTATGGGTTCCAGCCTCTGCAGAGTCATGATGAAACAGTTCATCCCCGACGGCCTGTCTGCCAGCCAAGCAGTCTTGAAGTGATGCATCTTGGGTAATGGCCTGACACAAAACAGTGTCCTGCCTAGGGGACACCAAGCTGCTTCATAAAACATTTAGTCTTCCTTTTTTTTTTTCCTGACAGTCATGATTATGAAAACAAATGGAGGAACACAATAAAAAGTCAGTGAAAAGTCCGAAGGTAGGTCAGCCGTCGACAGAACCGGCATTCACAGGAAATCGGGCCGCGACAGCGTGGTTTCAGGTACGGACATGGCACTAAGGTGAGACCGCTCAGGAGGAACTGGCCCATTGCTGGGGGGAGGGAGCATTTTTGCCTCTTCTACCCCTTTCTGTAAGGGGCTCACAGTGAAAGACGGAGATTGCCGTGCTGCACAACAATGTGTGGCTCCTCACCACCAGATGAGGAAATAGTGCTGTTGCTTAAGGAGGAATAATACTAGAATAATATTTATATATATTATAATTAATATTTTTCACCAGGTTCTCATTACCTGAACTTTGTTTATCTTCACTTTATTTATTGTCACTTATACTATATACTGTATTTAGCAACAACACACACACACACACACACATTGTCAGAAGCCGCTTGTCCCAAGAGAGGTCGTGGCGAACCGGAGCCTAATCCAGCAACACAGGGCGCAAGGCTGGAGGTGGAGGGGACACACCCAGTGTTTATTTTATATATATATATATATATATATATATATATATATATAATATATATATATATATTACACTGTGTTATACTAGAAAGGGGTATTTTTGAAGAGCAAGGAAAGCTGAAGCCTCCAATGGCTCACATAATAAAAGGAGAGCATCCAAGATCAGCACTTTCCCTCAGCTGTGTTAGGGAACTGGGGTAACGGGTTTGTCATCCTCTGGCTCTGGGACATGTGAAATGTGTAGTTTGTGTCTGTTCCAACAGGCCCCAGAGCTCACACTGCCTGACAGCTGGTTTGCTTTCATTTCTTGAAGGCATTTGTTCCTTAGCTAGAGCTGACATTGCTTATTGTGATTTCTTTGACAGAGTGGCCATCATACGCAGGTGGTTGAGCAGTTGGTATCGTGGGTCACCGGCCTTCTGAATACATTTGAAACTCTTTACAAACCAGGCTGTAGAATGTAAAACAAAACACGGGCACTTAATTTTAGTTCAAGGACAGAGCTTTATATATCTAGTATGAGACTTCTCTGAAACACTTCTCAGTATTTATTAAAGTGATGCCACTGGGGTCAAGTAGACCCACAATTCCTCTCCCGCAACATCGTTTACAATGACATCCATCCGAGACACAGCTCGAGATGTAGACGTACGTTGAGATTCAGACACATTTCACACAACGCACTTAGTGCACTTGGGGTTTTCATACAATTCGCAGCATTTTGTGTTTTTTTTCTCTAGTGACATAAGCTAATGTAGCGATTCAGTGTAACAGTGTGTTTATGGCAAAGATTTCTGATGATTTCGCAGCCAAACTGGATCTCATTAACTCAGCATTTCTGGTATCACACTGAGAGGGAATGTGACGCACCGCTTCCACGTGTACCGTTTTACCTGGTTAAATGCTCCAGAGCACAGAAGCAGTAAGGCAAAGGCGAAACATTCAATACTATGAAAAATGCACATTCATCTTGAGCTAAAACAATAACACAAAGCCAAAGGAGTACTGAGAAACCTCATTTTTTCCTGCTCCAGCTCTCGTTCACTGAAAGCAGAAGGTGCCCACTGCTCTCCTTTCATGCTGCAAATGGCAGGGTTTCTTAGGCCTTGAACCTGGGGACATGGAAAGAGTTCAACTTACGTTGGTGCCAGCCAGTGTCTCATGTGCTTCGGCGCCAGTAGTCACAGCCCCCCCACCTATAGCGAGTGAAGTGTGGCCCAGGGCCCTGGGGATCCACTGTTTCTCCCAGGGGCCACTTACATGCTTTCTTCTCGAGCGCCCTTTGCCGTAGTCAGTCTCCAATTGTCATCAGCTCCCCCGGGTAGCGGTTTGCCTTCAGAATGACCTTGGAAATTTGGGACCAAGAATTTGTGTCGCAGCCCTCGGCACCTGAAAAAGAGCAGGAAAATAACAGCGCGGTGTAACTGCGCAAGATAAATGAAGTGGAAAATTAGAAGATATACAGTACAACTTGTAAGGAAACATGAAGCAATAAAGAAATAGGGAAGGAGAAAAAACTTCAGAATATTCAAACAGGGATTCATTTGAACAAAATCTGCTAGGCTTAAGGATCTATAGGTTTACAAAATGACAGCTAATCATGATCACGCACGTACCAACAACCCCCCGTCAAATGAAAGACTTTTAAGAGCCACGGTGTGATCTGTGGCCCCTTGTAAAAGGGGTTTGCTGTTGGGTCCCAGATCAGCTTGGATGATGAGCTGTTGGGACTCTCCAGAGAGCCCTGGCAAGAGAGTGGAAGCAGAAGATTTGAAAAGAACCCGAGTCGAAGACCTTGACCGCACCCTTTTGAATGCATAGCAGGTAAAGAGGTCAGTCGGAAGAACGCAAGCGTTTAGAATTGCCCTCTCCTTAAAGCCCTCAGGCTGGCAGCTCTGTGACTGACAGGTGAGTCACCAGAGTCCAGCCAGCCATACATTATCCCGAAACCCGAACCCAACATGTCACAGAATTAAGGTGAAAAGCAAGTGCCACTAGAGCAGCGCTCAACATTGGTGATCATGATGGAGGATTACATGCTGTGAGCATCTGTGGGTTTGACAGGAGTAGGCTGCACACCAATGGACACGTCAGTTGGTGAAAAAGGTGAAGCAGGAGAGTTTAGTCCCCCTCCATCGCTGGGTGACAGCAATCAGCAGCAGAGCGGAAGGAATTACTCTGAGAGAAGCTGATTAAGTTTGATATCAAAAAGGCTGCTGAGAGTGAGGGGTTATATTCGCAGTCACATGTTGACATCCACTCAAATGGGAGAAGGGAGTGATGCACTGATATCCTTAATTGACGGATTAGAACAGACTGCGTCCCAGGAGATCGTCAGATCGAGCGAGGGAGCGGACGCCGCACGTGATAAGAAGAATTAATTGAACAGGAAATTCCCAGGACATTCAAATGAGATTGGAGGAAGACGACAGAGAGGGGAAAATCAGCTACTGTATGAGGAGAGTTAAGACATTAATATTAAAAATCATCCTTAATGATTTAAATGTCTTTGTAGATAGAGAGCGAGGAGATGTTGTGGGGAAACCCACCGTTGTCAGGTCTAGACCACATGCTCACAGCAGTTGTGCCCACACAGGTGAAAGTGGGCAGGAAGAAAAGGGTCAGTTTTGCAGTTTACTGTATACAGGTGCTCCCCGATTTACGATGGTGTTATGTTCCGAGAAACCCATTATAGGTTGAAAATATCGTAAGTCGAAAATGCATTTAATAGACCTACTACACACCGCTCCGCATATCGCTTCTCTGGGAAAAAATCTAAATTCAAAATTCGAAGTACGGTTCCTGCTGAATGTCTATCGCCAGCTCATCATCGTAAAGTCGAAAAAATCGTAAGTCAAACCATCGTAAGTCGGGGACCGAAAAAATGTTCCCGCAAATGTATCCGCATTTTTACAGATACTGTATGTGATAAGTAAAATGAAGTGGAAAGCTTCAGAAATGTTGCACAACAAAATGCATGACCAAAAAAGAGGCTCATAAAGAAAACATCAGATCAAACATGACATTATTGATTTTTATTAGCAGTATTATATTATTAGCAGGTATTTTTAACCTGAGTGACTTGCACGGTCAGGTGCTGTAGACTTTACCCAACCCTATACATTAGTTGGATTATTTACTCAATTTCATTAAAAAATCTCAAGAGTGCAAGACAGATGCCCTCCTGGGATTTTAAGACACACTGTTTTAGTTACAAACTTTGCTCCATAATCCAGAGGGTTTCTAGATCTGCTCAACACCACCACCGCCATAGCTGTGGGCCACTTCATGTGCGATATGCAGTAATTAACAACAAATTAATGAATTAGAGAGGCTTTCTACAACAATCTGGAATGATCACCTGCACAAAGCTACAAGCAGCGGTTCTGTACTCTTGGGTCCTTCGGACAAAGTCTTAGTGTTGCTTCCTCTGGGTTTTACATGAAAAGTACACAGGGAAAGCAAAATGAACAAATAAATAAAATGTGAAAAAGTGATATGTTTGTTTCTTTCATGGACAGGTTGGAGGACACTCAAGGGTAAGTGAAGAAAACATGCTTTAATCCATGAAATTTACAAACCAGACGTATGGGGTTGGGGGTTGGCGGGGTGATGGCAGGGTAGATGTTGTCACAGGGATGTATAGGGTTGATTTTCTCACAGACAGACGTGAAGACTCATCCATTGCCTTTCTGGATGCTGAGCACCTCCTAGCGCAGGGTGGGCGTTTCAACAGGCAGTTGGAAACAGAGGCATTGTGAACGGCTCTTTTCTTGGCACCACCCCCACCCCCAAACTGTCACAGCCATACACACAGCCACAAAAACCTACTTGGGTATTTTCATCTGATTTCGGTATGTCCGCAGCTTGTATCCGTATGAATCCCATGTGTCTCAGAGCACTGAGTATATACCTCTCCCTCTTTTGGATGAATAATTGATAAAAAAATTTCCGAAACTGCGGACACAATATTTACCCCCCATTCCAACTGCAGGAACCTCTCTATGAGCGGGAAAGCCACCCTTTCATTTGGCTGAGCTGGGGCTTTGACTTCTCCATCCTGTTTATGGATCATCTCCTGAGCGCTAGGTTTGCTGCCTCAGCAGACCTGACAAGGTTTTTATTCTTTATTATTGAGTCTTTTCTTTTTTCTCTCCCCTTCTCACCCCTTCTCCTCTGCCCTTTCCACAGCATCAAACAGCAAATCTAAGACAATGACTGAGGCATACTTCTGTTCAGAATCTAAACAGCTTCTGTGTGGGATATGAAGGTCCTGTTATCAACCCATTTTCTCCTTCACCGTCGACTTCCATCAATCAGTAGAGGGGCAGAAACTCGGTTACAAAAACAATGGGATTAATGGATGAGAGACTTCAAATTGCCTGCTCAAAAAACAGTGATGTAGGGCTTCTCTTGTTCGCTTGGCATCCAGCTTCTCCTGTTCAGGAGGAGGGATCAAATCCAGTGGCAGTCAGATGTCCAAATTGAATTAGCCACTGGAAATAAATGAGAGAATGAAGCTGGGAGCCAGTGCACCCTGTCTAAACGGATTCAATGGAGCTTTCTATACCCCTCTCCTTCAATATGCCAGTTGTAGCACAAAACACTCCTGAACATATTCTATACAAGGAATCCACAGTCACAGAGATACACTCACTCATGACATGGCTGGAGGAGGAGCCAGGGTTTGGGGGAGGGACTAACTAGACTGACAGCTCCCCACTAACCCTAACCCCACTCTATGTCCATTCAAGGTAAGATTATCAGCTGTAGACAAATATGGACAATCAAGTTGGACATTTAATTCAAATGGTCAGAGAACTTGGAGAGACACTGGGAGGAGGGCATATTGGGAGTAGCAATGCTTTGAGTAGTTCAGGACTTGTAGTAGATTTTGTTTGCTATACGGTATATGTTACACCGAAAAATTTCTTTTTGGATATTGAGAATAAAAAGGGTTATTTTGGCAAAACCTGCTGTCTTGGCCTTTGTCCTTATCCTTAACAAATCGTGACAACGACCCAAATCACATTCCTAAAAGCAATGGGGAATGTCCAAGATCAGTTCTGAAACATCAGCTGAGAGAAGGGACCCTTGAAATCAGGGAGAAGTGGAGCAGTTGGCCCAAGCGGAGGAGGCCGAACAGCCAGTAGAGAGGTGTGTGAAGCTCACCGACAGCTACAGGAAGCACTCGGTCGCAGCGCTTTAGACGAAAAGCTATGCTAACAAATATTTAATCTGTAGTGTCAATAACTCTGCCTAAGCAATTTTGAACTGGTTCAAGGGCTACACATTTAAGAATCAAAGCAGGTGACATCCTGAATGTTAAATGAGCCAAAATTATATATATCATATCATATATATATATATATGATATGATATATATAATTTTTCATTCTGAACTAAACAAAGTTTAGTTAAGTAAACAAAGTTTCTGTAATACAAACAGTGAAGTAAAGAATTGTGGGGACCAAAGATGTTGGTCACTGTAATACTTGTTTTTTGACAAAACTGTACTATTTCCAAAAAAAAAAAAAAGTTATCACACACACACACACACACACATTTTCAGAACCGCTTGTCCCTCACGGGGTCACGGGAAACCGGAGCCTACCCGGCAACACAGGGCGTAAGGCCAGAGGGGGAAGGGGACACACCCAGGACAGGACGCCAGTCCATCGCAAGGCACCCCAAGCAGGACTCGAACCCCAGACCCACCGGAGAGCAGGACTGCGGTCCAACCCACTGCGCCACCGCACCCCCTAAAAAGTTATCATTATTTGCAAAAAGTGTAAAGTGCCAGTATTAATGAGCATGACTATTTTTGGCTTTTTTGTACCTTCATTCAGTGCAGCTACACACTGTCTTCTGCTTTATCTTATTTCGTGTGATTATTAACAGTACTTTTTTACTCTTTATTGTCAGTTGTTAATTTTATTGCTGTTCATTGGCAGATGTTTTCATCCATTATATTTGACCCATTTATATCGCGAGCAGTGAAGCCTGAACCAGCAGGTTAAAGAATAAGTGTTTACTCTTATTGTTTTTTTTTTTTTTTTGAATCCCAAGTAAAAAATAACACATCACCACAAAAAGTAGATGCATCTCCTGTATGCAGGGATGGGTAGACCAGCCAAACTCAATGCTCAAGTAAAAACATCATCAGGCCAAAAAACCCACAAGAAAACTCCATATAGACTGATGGGTATCGAAGCCACATCCAGTCACACAGCCCAAGCACCGTGAAGCACCCATCACACAGTGGTCCGCCTAATGTGAATTTCAGTTTTAAGTTTATGCATTTTAACAGGAATGTGACAACCTGGCAAAGGCAATCGGTTCGAGTGAATGAGTGAGTGAGCGAACGTACAAACGAACCGAATGAACGAACTAAAAGAAACTTCTGAAACACACTATTTGTACACAATTTAACAACTGGAGCTCTTTTGGACACTTACTATCTGTGTGTTAGTAAAACACAAATAGCCATTTCCTTTACCACAGACTAAATGCCTTGCAAGTGAGTCAGGAACAACTTACCCAATAACTCTAAACAACTATTTTAAATACACACACTGTCTCAAACCACTTATCCCAAGCGGGGTCACGGTGAACCGGAGCCCAACCTGGCAACACAGGGCGCAAGGCTGGAGGGGGAGGGGACACACCCAGGATGGGATGCCAGGCCATCGCAAGGCACCCCGAGCAGGACTCAAACCCTAGACCCACCAGAGAGCAGGACCTGGCCAAACCCGCTGCGCCGCTGCACCACCACAACCCCCCCGCCATTTTAAACAAACTTTTACAAAAATCACTAAAGCTATATCAATGCGTTTTTCTCAGTTCCATCATCTTCTGAAGAGGACAGCTGGCAATAAGAAAAAATAACAAAGCAACAAAATCAGTTATCTGTTCAGATCATGATGAAAAGACAATTGCTTTAAGGATAGAAAGCTAAAGTGATAATTGAAAATTAATGGAAAGAGGGTTACAGAAAAGAAACAGAGAAAAAAAATCTTTTTCTTTGTACATGTATCTGAATAAAAGTCTAAAGTATTGGTGCCATAAATTTCCTACGTCTCATTTTCTCCATTACTTCCCGCTTCTGCTCGTTTGTAGCTGTTGTTCGCAGCTCGGAACACACACTGTTTGTGTTCACGAGCTCAAGTTGCGTTGGGTGTTAACTTGCCGTACGCCTGCAAAGGTAGTTTTATTTGCGTTCGTAACCACGACGTAGCGGAATTACATACAGTCTGCAGTCGGGGATCACAGTAAAGTTTGTTGGCTGCTTTGTGTGACCTGCTGAGCTCGAAGGTGGTGGTTGTGCTCGTTTAGTGCGACACACAAACAAGTCGCCAACCTTACAGGACAATGTTCTGTTCTTGCTTTCAACTTAACCTTTCAATGTTTCGCAAGTGCTGCAGAGAAAAGAATAATTCGGCCTGTGAAAAATCCATATCTTCACACTAAAAACCAGTTAAATACATTTGTGTACATTGTGTTCAATGGGGGTAGGGGGTGCGGTGGCGCGGTGGGTTGGACCACAGTCCTGCTCTCCAGTGGGTCTGGGGTTCGAGTCCCGCTTGGGGTGCCTTGCGACGGACTGGCGTCCCGTCCTGGGTGTGTCCCCTCCCCCTCCGGCCTTACGCCCTGTGTTGCCGGGTAGGCTCCGGTTCCCCGTGTCCCCGTAAGGGACAAGCGGTTCTGAAAATGTGTGTGTGTGTGTGTGTGTTCAATGGGCACAAGTACTTGCAATGCAAAAATATTGTTATTGACTTAAATCCAACACTTTGTCACTCTTTGTAAGGGATACATTAGTTTAAACGTCTGTTTATCACAAATACAGCTTCGCTGCTGGAAACGTAATTATCCTGCTTTGAATTGCTGAGAAACATAAACACTTCTTCTTTGTCAAAAATATTATCTGTTGTTATTTGAATGTTTCCAGCTGGAACAATAACAGTCTGTAATGATCCTCAGCATTTTGACTGGGAGGAAAAAAAAAACAACGTGCGCTAGCCAGCGGCCAGGGAGCGGATCTGAGCAGCCATCGGTCTGGGCTTCGTTTTGCAGCGCATCTGCAGTACGGTTCGGAAGGGATGCCGCTCTCCTGCCCATCGCTATCTCTCATTCAAAATCAGACACAAGTGCGGGGGGTCACACGTCCCCTTTTCTTCAAACGGGGCAACCCAAGTAAATCCTCCGAGAGAAATATCTGTCCCCGGGAGAGTCAGAGGGCGGGCCATGCTCGGCTTCCCTCCGGGATGACCGATAAGCAACATTCAGGAAACGATTTTGGCTCTTTTTGGTTCTGCTGCACTGTGTCCAGTTGGGCTGCGGTTCGGTTCCCCCATAGATGGTCACAGAGACAGAATAAAAGTAACTTCATTAATCCGACTGCATCCTCGTGCCTGGAGCTGCTTGTCAAGTGCGCCCTGTGAAGTGGTCTGTTCGGAACAGGCGATGTGATTTTCTAAAATGGCATGTGGACAAAACAAACTGCACGTACTTGTCTTTTAATAAACACATACAAATTGCATCAGAAACATTTAAAACATTTTTCTGGTCACTGTCATGTTCAGTGCATGTATGGTGTAGCAACCCAACTACTGTACGGCGTGAAGGGTTTCTCTGGCCTTCTCCGTCTCTGTAACGATGATAAAAATTACAATTACAGCTATATACAGATGCAGCTGTAATTAATAAAGGTCAGGAACTATGTCATAGAATAATTAATAAGAATAATAATATGCTGCCACTGTTAATAATGAATTGGGTAATTAACATTCTACACAATGTCACACAACACCACCAGCACCAAGACTACCACCAATAATAATAATAATAATAATAATAATAATAATAATAATGTTATTCTAACACTTAAAGGTACTTTAAAAGGAGGAGGAAATCTATCAGTTAGATAATGAGCAGTGAAAAATGGTGTCTTTTCCTCATTTAATTTCAGCAGCATGATCCGTCTAATAAGAAGCAGATTTCTGTTTTTGCAAAGGAACTAATCATTCAGTCACTCATTTACAACAATAACAGAAAAAAAGAACAAAACAGAAATGTGATTGGAAGTCGGCGTTAACCACTGTTTGTTTAGATTTCAGATCTGAGAAGAGCTGAGTTTGGAGACTCAGTAGGCAACCAGTAATTTAAATCATCTCGATGCTAAGTTGTTGGCATTTTTTTTCCCCCTGCCTTACAATTTCCTGTTTCCACACTTCAGGGTGCTCCGCATGGCTGTGTTGGCGTTACCCTTTATATCATCATCTGCTATGATTACCATCTGTTCCTGAGCGACACCCTACTGGAGAGGCTTGTCAGCTGATTGCTGCTCCATACAGATGAAAGCCGCCGGAGGAAGCGGAGGCAGAGAAACCCGGCTGGCGTGTGGGGCAGGCCACGCCGAGAGCGAGCGGCCCGAAAGCCCGACATTTAGAGCCCGGAACCGTCGAGGGGAACATCGGCAAGAGCGCCTTGCTATCCTGATTCACCCGCACGTAATATGCAATGTGAGCCAGTTGTGCAGAAATGCATAGTTTAAGATCTTGCCCTTCGTTATAATGTTTGCAGCGCTGAATGTATGATGAGAAAAGCGAATCATTTGGAAACAAAATCGCCATGTTATTACTCAGGAAGAATTTGAGAAAGTTCAGTCTTGCACAGACTGAAGGTGTGCTGGGTAAGATCGACCCCCCCAGACCCCTCCCCTCAGTAAAACTCTGCTACATATTTCAGCTCCAGGAACAGCGAAGATGCAGATTTCGTAGCAACAAAGGGCTCCTTATTTCAGCACCACGGACAGCAGCCCCATGCGCCGATGAGGAACGGCTGAACTCGGGAAGCTCCCTCCTGTCCTGAGCTGCGTTGTACACAGCAATTCAAAATGATACACAATCTCCATAACAAATGAAATATCACTGAGCTCTATGTTCACCACATAAAAGTTACCAAAAGGTGCAGAACAATAAACCCTTTGTCATTTACAGTATTTCAAAATGCACATACAGGCACACAGTATATCTTTGAGCACACTTGAATGTGCTCACACAAGCTCTCGTCTCCATCTCCGGCTGCAATGAAACACTTTCTCTTCCTTCATCCGCAGCTGAGAGCATAACGCCGGGGCTCATATTAAATCCAAACACTTGGTGACCTTTCCCTCATAAATCTCGCCTAAGAATAGTCGTAGCAGGAGAGTGTCATCTTGAACGCTGCCACAGCTCCTGAGCAATGGTGTTTCTGTAAATATGCTGTTTGCGTGCCCGCAAATTATACAGTGCAGCCACAACTCTCATGAGGGGCGTGATCAGGCCTCCGGGTCCACCAGGGTTTGAAGGTGCAAGAATGTCCGCAGAGACGCTTCTGCGATGGAACATAGGATTCTCTGCGTGTCCTCGTGCACGTGATGCACATCGCATGAGTATATGATGATCCCACTTCTTTTCTGTGTCCGTGACATGTAAATTCGGGACGGGGATATTTCTTTTCAGGAGTGATAGTCGTGGAGCAGCCAGCGCTGTAGATGATTATAAGGCTTCTAATGCAGGACATACCTAAATGCATAACGCTCCCACAACAGACCATCATCTATATCTTATTTATTTGGAGAAAAGCTTCTGTGTGGAGGCTCACTTAGACCCTCCATGCATTTTTAAACCAAGACTTATTACCGGGAGCCCCACTTAGAATGGCAATTAGATGCTGGAGTCTGAGGGAATAGGAATGATCAAATTTGGTATGCAGAGAGGTAGGCAAAGTTAATGGACTTTAAAATCGACAGAGTGCATTGAATTACTCATTAACGCGGTCCTTAGCTTTGCGGGTGTAGATTTTATTTTAAAGGTCAGCCCAAATGTCAACAGAAAATTGTAAATAAAAGACACATTCATACCACACATGCCGCCGACTGCTCCTTGAGTGATGGGATGTTGGGGAGGGCATGATTCAGGTTAGCTTTAATGGCTTTGCGGGTTGATGGGAATCTGCCATGTGACAATGGAAGACAGCCTTTAGTAATGACGAGAAGAGGGCAGTAAACAGCAGCTCTGGATGTGCCCGTGAAGAACGCGACTGTGCATACCCAGAGCACGCCACCTGCTGGTTGTCCTGAGTAGCAGCGAGATGCACAACTTCTCTTTGGTTGGATGGATTGATGGACAGATGGATGGATGGATGGATGGATGGATGGATGGATGGATGGATGGATGGATGTGGACAAAGGTTTCAGTTTGTGCCGAGACACAGTGGTGCATTACTTTTGCGGTAAATGAGAATAAATACTGCCGGTGGAAAAGACAGTGGCAGTACCACATGGGTCCCAACATTTTCATCCACTCTTATGCAACGGGATGAGTTGCAGGTCATCAGCACTCACCTTTGCGTACGAAGGAGCCACTTTACAACGTTGCTGGTAAAATATCATATGTAATATTGAAAACAACACAATAGCTGGAGTAGAGAGAGACGAGAATAATCGCTTTAGCAACACAAGTGTTCTGTCTGTTCTTGTTTCTTCCCTTTAATTACCAGTTCGTTTCTTCAGCACGTGTTCCTCGCCATAGGTTCCAGTGTTTCAGCCCTTACAAATTCAGGACGATGGTTTGTGGAGAGCAAAATTGAAAACAGTGAGGGAGCTTATTAAAATCATCTAGTTGTTAATGGCAAGAAGGAAAAACAAGCAAAAGGGACTATTAATGAAATTCAATTCATGCCTCACAGGCGGACTTTGCGTGTGCTCTCTAGTCCTGGAAGGAAAAATAAAATAAAAGTTCTACTCTAGCCTTGCTGTTTCGCTACTCACTTTTATGTGTTTTCTCTTGTCAAAAAAGAAACATTCTTATTTCTTTACTTTTGCATTTCAAACATTTAAACTTTTTCAGTGCTTGTGGGACTGGCAGCAAACCACTTTTTTATTATTTTTCACTCCACAGGCAAGAAAGAGGAGGAAGAAAAAGCGAAGCTTTTGCAGTTGTTTGCTGGGCTCATGCTGGAGTGTTTAAGTGGCAGATGTGAGCGCTTGTCAGGATGTATTTGTGTCAGGCTCTCTAGGTCCCTCTTAGCTCCATCGTCTCCAGCACATCTGGTATTTTAAGGAAAGGTCCTCCTCCCCACCCTCAGTCGATAAACAGCACCCTTAACCCGTGTGTGTCACCTCCCACCGCGTGCGTCTGTGTGTGTGTGTGTGTGTGTGTGTGTGTGTGTGTGTGTGTGTGAAAGCAGGCATAGGGAGTGGGGATTTTATCTGCTATATTCCGTTTTTTTTTTACGCATCGATGTTGTGTTCTACTGAACAAGAGACGACTCCGCAAACAAAATCAAATGTTTGGAAGGAAGTTAAGTTGAATTCCGCGAAAACCCAGTGACATTAAAAGATAAACTTTGTTAAACGAGGTATTTTACGGATAAGTGCCCGATTACCCATGTGTGAACAAAGCAGAGCCGCTCATCCCTACAATAAAGTCCCAGCATGGACAACATCCAGGAGGACCAGACAGGTTACACGAAGACTCCGATGTTCTCACGCCGTGGAGTGAGTCTATTCAGAGCGTAAGCATGATATGACAATTATCGCCGTTGAGTGGCACATGAAATCGCCGGTTAAGCACCTCTCAACAAAATGGCCAGCGTGTGTCATTTGATCGTTTTGAAAAGAGAAAATTATGACTGCAGGCTCCTAAAATGATGTCCAAAACTGTTTTTCAAGCCTCTTGTTAGACTACAATGTTTCGTTCCTTACAAGACACTCGGATTGAAAGGGACCTTCAGAGGTTACGATTATGAACTTTGGCACGGTGGCAGATGTTTAGCGACGCCTTTCAGCGGTAATAACGTGTGATGGACGGGTTCTCGGCACAGAGGCCTGCAGTGTGCAGATTTGTGAAGCGCGGGACAGTCCGGCGTTCTTTCCACACTCCCTCACGTTGTGGCGGAACTATCAGAATCAGACACAACATTAGCTGCACTCGCTCCATTTGGCCATTAATTGAAAAGCCGCATGGCCCCGGAACAAACCTAAACACTCTGGAATGGTTTGGCCTGGATCCAACTGCTCTTTAGCTTCTCCTCTCCTCCATCTCCTACTCTGAGATCTTTCCAGAGAGTTGAGGTACTGCGAAGTTTACGGAAGGAATGAGCGGACACATGTCCCCCCGCCCGCCTCGTACAGAGTAGAAACATTTACCTTAACGGGTAGAATTTAGACTCGCCAGAAATGTATAGAAATGTGTAGAGGGGACGTACCGATAATGGGCACATGGCAATGACACACTCCCTGAACCGTGTGTTTTATGACACTTTGACATTCACAGCGAAATGGTTATTGCGGTCCGATTTCGGAACAATCGCTTTCAATTCCGTTTCGCATCACAGGAAGTACAAGGAAAGAACCGTGTTCAAAAGCACATTATTTTCCACAGTAATACCCCCCCGGGGGAAGGGATCAATGTGTGTCCCTGTATGTGGCATCTGTCACTCACTGACATCCTTCAGATATTACCTTGTTTTAATTTCACTACTACGCTACGGAGTCACTTTCAAAAGCAATAGATTTTTACTTTTTCCAAGTAACACGCTTCCTTATCTTACAAGACAGAATTTTTAAGTAATTTCTTTTGAGACAAATATTTATTTTGGGTGGGGGGTGCGGTGGCGCAGTGGGTTGGGCCGCAGTCCTGCTCTCTGGTGGGTCTGGGGTTCAAGTCCCACTTGGGGTGCCTTGCGGCGGACTGGCGTCCCATCCTGGGTGTGTCCCCTTCCGGCCTTACGCCCTGTGTTGCCGCGTAGGCTCTGGTTCCCTGCGACCTTGTATGGGACAAGCGGTTCTGAAAGTGTGTGTGTGTGTGTGTGTGTGTGTGTGTGTGTGTGTGTGTGTGTGTGTGTGTGTGTGTGTTTATTTTGCTCACTCACTCACTAGCATTAGGGATACTTTGTCCAATTCAGGGTTAAAGCGGTTACGAACCTATGCTGGAAGCACAGGGTACTAAGTTATTCAAGGTACATTGTGGACCAGCATGGGGTAATACCGTGTGTAACGTAGGAAAACAATTCCATGTTTAAAGGATACAAATGCAAACATCTGACCCTCTTGGGGTTAAAGGCAGACATTACAAAAAACAATACTCATGTGGTTGGCAAAAGTGTTTCAGCAATATCTAAAGTGTGTCCTGTTTTTCCCAGCACATCGGGGGGGTTCAGGGCTCAGCAAACGTACGGGAACAAAGGTTTCTGTTTCCACAAGTACAGCAGGAGAGAATCCAGTGCTGTCCAAAGCACACATTATTAGTACCCATACACACAGCTGGATATTTTACATTTATTCAGCTTAGCTTTTTACATTTATTCAGCTTAGCTATTCTTCAAATCAACTTCTAATGAACTCAATGTAGCGTTATCAGCCAATACACCTTATTCACCGTGGTGACTTACACTGCTAGATACACTACTTACACTGGCTCACTCCTCCATACATCAGTGGAACACACACACCCTCTCTCTGTCACTCACACACTATGGGTGAACCTGAAGAGCATGTCTTTGGACTGTGGGAAGAAACCAGAGCACCCAGAGGAAACCCACACAGACACAGGGAGAACATAGAAACTCCACACAGACTGAGGGGGGATAGAACCCACATCCTCTTGCACCACCCCGCTCACTATGCTCCTTTTACACAAAGACTTGTGATTACAATCTCAAGGGAACCACAGCAGCACAATTTCAGAATTAAAGACATTTTGACCAAGGCCCACTGCAAATGACAAGTAAAGCTTGTTTACTATGGTTCAAAGCCACAGCAAGTCCCAACATGGTGACAGTTCCCTTCTGACCATACATTTCCCACAATACCCCTGTGCTCACATCATTCGGTACCCAGGAACACAACATGCTGCCCCAACTGTGTACCCCCCCAATGTCAATATGCATTTTATGTTACGGTACATACAGTAGTTCCGTCACTGAATTTTGATGCTGTTTCTTCCACTAAAACCAACATTTAACTACTGATTTATAACTTTTTAGCAATAAATTGGCACTGCTAAGATTACATAAGAAAAATGAATCAAGTACAATTTGTTTGGGAATCAGTGCTGTAAGACTAGCTTTGGTGTTTAATGTATATTTATGCTTAATTCAACATGGTTCATATTCTATTCATCCTCCTCATCTTCCTCCTCCTCATCACTCAGGCCACGAATGAGAAAATTGCTTGGACCTGGAAAACCAAGATTTTTCTACTGTCCCTTTAAATAAACTGTTTCCTGGCACATTTTAATTAGACAATAATTTGTGAGCAGAGAGTTCTCCACACACCAGTGTGTGCTAATTTCAGTAATTTGTCCTCATTTTCTGTAGCTCGGCAGAAATTGTTTCTTTGTACCCTCCCCTTTTTTTTTTCTCAATCATCTGATTTTTTTTCCATCTTTGGGAGAGGATGAGGTGTGTGGCCCAGGCTGACTTGGAAGGAGCAGCATGGGAGGGACGGCACGACGGAGGCGGGCAGGCAGGTGACCTCCTGATAGGTACCTCGGGTGCGTGACCTTCGAGAGGTACCGTAGCAGCTGAACAATGACTCAGAGGAGCAGAGATCCTCCTAAATAAATCAATGAAGCCACTAATACAGTTACACAAAACCGTGCTCATGTACATACTGAGACACACACCTAAATGCACTCATAGAGTGTCAGATGTACATGTTTGCACTGACACATGGATCCCATAGGTGCACCAACACACACCACACACACAGATACACAATGCAGAAACGAGTCATAGGAGTCAGATGTGTGTTGATAGAAATATTGTGTCTTTCTAAAATGCATTCATTTTCAGTTTCTCCAGTACAGTGCATCATGAGGTAACAATGAGCAGAGCAACATGGCAAACACTGCCCTTTACAGGTCATAACATATAGTAGCAGGCACGATCCCACATCTGACTTCGCGATGAGTTTGCCCAATTAGGCACATCGCCGAGGAGCTCCACCTGAGCCTGCTGGACTGCGAGGTGTCAATAAAGGACGTCCTGTCTGAATAATTGAAAAAACTTGAATTATTAAGAGTGTCCCTTCAGCTGACATGAACGCGGCCAGTCCCATACCGATGCGTTATCGAACCGCTGCTTCTCACGTCAGCAAGCAAGCTGGGCGAGAAGAGCCTGGCTTCCGAATTCGAGCCATGAGCACATCTGACACGTACGCCTTCGTGGACACCCCACGGACCTTGGCAGCCTACCAGGCGAAGTCAAGAGCCTCCTTCAAGTTCCACGGGTTTTAATACGTTGAGTAAGTCATGTCTGCATCATAAGTGTTTCTTTGTGTGTGTGTGTATGTGTGTGTGAGCGAGATACATGAAGCTGAACACAGTGGTGATCCTTCACAGTAATTTCTCTGTATCTAGTCTGCACTCGTTCACATAACACAGTGTTGAAAAACCCCTTTCTATTCTTTTCTTTGCCATTTTAATCATCAGTTTGTAAGATATAGGTGTCAAATACAGGCTGACAGCCCATCGCCAGGGTAAACAGGCCTTAGGATGGAGCTGCCCTCCACTCTTCATCGTTTGTATGGTCCTTGCGGGTAGTGTGTGGGCGAGGCCAACTTTCCGTCCTCTCCCGTCATTGGAAGAATTCAGGAAAAAGGCTTCAACTGCTTCTTTACAGCGACGATTAAGAGAAAAACACTGGAATCAATATGTTGTAGCGCCGCTGCTGAGATGATACTCTTCGCCCAAGAAGCTTATGAATCTGAAGTCCATGTGTATAATTACTAAAGCAATTTCGTTTATCTACTTTCTCACTACGGTACAACAGCAATTTCAAGGGCTTTAAGCGAACATTAGCAGGTGTCACTGTGAAATCCCCGAAAACTTCGTAACCCTTAAGGAGCCCTTGTAGCGATGCGTCTTGACAGCATCGGACATCTTCAGCTGAGCCAACCCTGTCCTGCAGGGGACTGGACAGAAGAGTCACTCAAATGGTCATCCGAGGGGTTTTCTTCACATGTATCTGCTCAGCTCCTCCCATGTGCTTTACTCGCGCCCCTTGTTTATTTACGGGTTTACAAAGTAAACAAAGCACCATAGGCAGGGTGAGGTGGGGATGTGGGGCAGAGGGGAGCCAATGGCAACGTGGCCTGATGGGTAAGCGACATTCTTCATTAAGATAAAAAACCTCGCCAGCTGGCTGATAAATGTGGAGGCTGGATCGCCGGGGCCATTTATTTCCCACGGATAGCGTGGCACTTTGTCAGGCCGCGTCGGAGGCCGGCCCCTGCTTACTCCTCGCCTCCTTCGAACAAGTCCACCTCCAGGGACGCAATCGAGCCAGGACCACTGTGATAAACTTACTTTAGTCCAGCGATAAATCTTTTAATACACTGCATACAATCCTCGCTACTTTTCTCCTCCTACTTTATCTTTGTATTTTGTTTTTTTATTGTCCTTCCTCCATAAGACCACTTTCCCAGCGCTAGGAACTGTAAAATCTTTATGCTCTTTTATGTATTGACTTTCTCCGCATTGTGTTGCACATTTTATTATAATTAGATGAAAGACAGTGTTACTAGTGGTTGACTACCAGCACATCTGAAAAACCTGCTGCTTTTCTTAAAGGCAATTAGGGTCTGTTTAAAAGGACTGCTTTGAGTGAAGTAAATAAAAATACATTGCAATTCTTCCAGGATGAGCAACAGAGGATCCTTTGTGGATTCTTTCACCAGATCGCATGTGAAAATGGCTAAAGGGGAGTTTATTTCATTCAGTTTTGTCAATCTTGCATCTCATCAGAAAAAAAAAAAAAAACTAATTCTTATTAATCATCACATTCAGTTTATTCAAAGGATTACAAATAAGGCACAAGGAGGAGCCTGGGCGGTGTGAGAGGACGTGGGTTTGATCCCCGCTTGGTCTGTGTGGAGTTTTTATGTTTTTCCTGTGTCTGTGTGGGTTTCCTCTGGATGCTCTGGTTTCCTCCCACAGCCCAAAGATATGCTGTTCAGGTGGGTTGGTGACTCTAAAAGTCACCCATAGTATGTGTGTGTGTGTGTGTGTGTGTGTGTCTGTGTGTGAGAGAGAGAGAGAGAGAGAGAGAGAGAGAGAGAGGGAGAGAGAAAGTGTGTGTGTGTTCCACTGATGAGTGACCCTTTGTAAGTAGTGTATCTAGCAGTGTAAATTACTTTGGTAAATCAGGTGTGGGCTGGTAACTCTACACAGTATTCACTGGAAGTCACTCTGGAGAAAAGTGTATAGATTAACAAATGTAAATAAAAACATATATATATATATATATATTAATTATACTTTATTTTGCCACTGCAGAAACACATACTATTGTAAAAATAGGGTAAGACATGCAGAAATGTCCTCATTTCATTTTAACTTTCAATGGATGACACACATTATATAATAGGCTACATTTTTCATTCTGTTGATTGACAGGATAAATTGATGGATACTTGCATAGCTGGTGATGTGTATGGAACAAAAAACAACCGCAATGAAAGTAGATCCTGTCCCTAGTTTATTTATGACCTAAATACTATGTTTGTACAAATAACGAAGTCAGATGTTTTTTAATTAAAGATGGAGAACCGCGATTGGAGGGGAGACTGATGGAGCTGCAAGAGATGCATTCAGTGCGAAAATGGACACGTAATGGTAACAATTTCAAATGTACATTAATACATTTTATAAAACTTTTTGATCAGAAATTGCATAGAAAAACTTAGCAAAATTATTGAGGGCTGGATATTATAATCAATATGTAGTTTTAAACCTAAAAATATATTTCTACAATATACATGTGACCCAGTTCTTTTTAAGGACTAATTTGTACATCTATTATGGATTTGACACACACAGCCCTGTGAAATGGAAATAAACTTAGTTTGAGCTTCTGACATCCTTTCCGTTTTAACCCCAAAACCACCTTTTCATCTGTGTGTGTGACATCCAGAATATACATATCGTTCTGGGAAAAACTTTTTGCGACCCCTACCCTTTCAATCATTTCTTTTTGGAGCTTTTTCACAAAAAAATTTCTCAACTCTACAGCTACAGAGTAGTGAACAAGGCAGAAAAAAAATTACACCAGTATTGGTTGTCATTTCCTTGGTGTGAAATCATAAAACAGGTATAAAAAGGAACCCCCCCCCCCCCCCGAACCTTCATCAACCTAATTAATGGGATTATTATAGTCTGAGGACAATCAGGCCGGATTTGAGGCAGCAGTGTTGTGACAGACTAAGCTATCCACTTAGAGACCCTTCTAGAAACACACATTACCATTCTCTCCATATTAGCCACAAAATCACAACACTGTGTTTCTGGGTTTCTCTTTGCACACAAAGACACAGCGTTGGGTCCCGTTGCTGCCTGACATTTCATTACTCAGTGATTCAGGTAAAAAGTTCAGTTGCCATTTCGGTAACAATTGTATTTGCGATACTTACCTTTGTTTGCTCCTGCTGTTATTCCAAGCTGCTGCTTAGTCTCAACTCCTGCCAAACAGAACCAACCCATTTGGACTGGCTTTGGAATCAGAATCAGAATCAGCTTTATTGGCCAAGTATACCTGAACATGCAAGGAATTTGTGTCCGGTTTAGAACAAACTTACAGTGCACATTCATGCATACAGGCTACATACACACATACTGGACTAGACATAGACTAATACAAACATGATTACAGATAGCACATGACAGTTAGCAACGCAGCAGTCAAGAGCACAGTACAATGCAGACAGAACACAACAAATGGCAGAAACACAGTACCATGAAAACATAACACAACTAAATGACCAAGCATAGAAAACAGTACGCATTGGCCTGTAAAATAAAGTGACATTATAGTGCACTGATTGTCAGTTGGTTAGAGAACATATTGCACATGGGTATGATTTTGCACAAAGTAGGGGAAAATACTTGAAGTGACGGTAGTAGTACAGAGTCTACTACATATTGCACATATGTAGTATGATGTTGCTCAAAAGATATAAAGAAACATACTGCACATGGGTGTGATGTTGCACAAAGTAGGGTACAGTAGTAGTAAAAAGTCCAGTATAGATCAAGGTTATGGGAGGATCACACTTTCCAGGAAATGTACCATCATAGCAGGAGTGTTCAAATGTAGTTATTGGTAAAAAATGGGGTCTGAAATGTGCTGTGCCTCTTTAAATATCGGATTATGTTGTTTGTGTCAAATTAATGTCTACATGTACTGTCTTTGGTATTCTCTGTGTTTGTATGATATGTAATCTTGTTTTAAATATGGTATGATCAAAGAGGGTGGGACTTGTGGCATCTAAGGTGGTCCTGAGTACAGGCATTAGGCCTTGTTGTTGAAGATGAGCACTTTTACAGCCTTGCCCCATGGTGCAGTGATTTTAGTGTCATATTGCTTAATGTTATTTTGCAAATACTGTAAAAAGTCTGCACTTTTGCACAAGAACATTAATGTTTTTTCACTTCACTGCATTTCTGTGCCTCGGAATTCTGCCATTCGACAAATCAGTTCACCCAACATTACCCTTGCTGAAGAATATTGGTGTGACACATGTCTAATATAATTCTCAACTACTTAATCCATTAGCATCAAAAGTCATCAACAGTGTATTGTCAATATTCTGATGAAGTTTTATGCAGCTACTTTTGTGATGAATATTGGTTCATATGGTGGAAAGAAACAAACTAAATGCACTTAAGAATCACACGTCTGTATCTAAGTGTCTCTTTCTGCTCATGTAATGAACACATTGTATTTTCTATGAGATATACGTCGTACTGGAGAAAAGTGTCTGATAAATGAATACATGTAAATGTAAGTCAAGTTAGAAGAAGAGAGAGGGGGCTCAAAGGAAGTTCAGAGAGGTTTGTAATAGTGGTTAATCTACCTAGGGATGGCCATCTTGCAAAAATCTCTCCCCAGCAAAGAGTAAAATCATTAATAAGCTCAAAAAGAACCACAGAACAACATGCAGAGAACTGCAGGCTTCTCTTGGCTCAGCTCAAGTCAGCATGACTCTAAAGTAAAAAATACACAGAAATGGTCTTCTCGGGTGTTGGACCTCATCTCGTTCAGGCAGAAGTTCTTTGCAGTCTCAGTGATGTCAGAACAAAGCTTGAAAAGGTTTTATTATTGTCCAGCAAAATTTCACCAGGTCTTATCCATCACAGATATGTGCACACGTGAAAAGAACATGAAACTGCCCTGATGTTGCCCTGATAATGCACCCATGTGTGTCCTGTGTGCTTGCAGCTTACCCCCAAGACAGCTCTATTACGTATTTTTAATATGTAATTTTTCTTTTTTTTATTATTATTACTTATCAGTAGTTCCTTAAAACAAAAATTACTTAAGGACTTTTAACCTCTATTCCTGGTCAATGGCAACTGACCAAGCTACAGACACTTTCTGTAATCTGGAACTCTACTGCATGCAGTTCACATTAACAAGTAAAGGAAAAGAATGCAAAAGCTATGATGAATAATATAACAGAAACTAGTAAATTTAAAAAAAAAAAAATAAAAAAATGGGTACAATCCAGCATGGGCGAATGGAAAGACAAATACCACTGCTAACTAAAAAGAAAATGAAAGTTACAATTTACTTATCCAAAAAGTACCCAATGTCTTTCAGATCTTCAAAGAATAAGAATGTTCTGTGGATTGATCAAACAAAAGTGGAACTTCAGTGGTGACCCAGGTCCTGATATATCTGAGAGAACCCAAGTGTGGTATTTCAGAAAGTAAGAACCTTTCGCCAAAAGTGAATAATGGTGGTGGTAGTGTGATGGTCTGGGGATGTTATGTTGCCACAGGACCTGAGTGCCTTGCTATCACTAATGGAACCAGTATTTCCTCTTTGCGCCATAAACCTCTAAAAGAAAATGACAAGCCCTCAGTCTGTGAAGTTAAGATGAAGGTCAGCTGGGTCTTTCAGCAAGGCAATGATGTCAAGCATAAAAGCAAGTGAAGATCAGATTGGAGGGAAACAAATAAACAAATAAAATTACAGAACAGCCTCATCAAATCCTGACCTGAATCTGACTGAGATGTTATGGCAAGCCCCGAAAAGAGCCGCTCATGCTGAAAAACAATTGCTGCTGAGCTAAAGCAGTTCTGCCCGGCGGAGTGGGCCAAAATTCGGATACAGAGACCCTTCATCAGCAGATACAGGAAGTGTTTCATTCTGGTCATTGCAGCTAACGGTAACACACCTAGAAATTGACTTTAAAAGGGCAAATAGTTTTTCATACCACATCACCTTATTATTATCTCAATTCTTTCCACATGCGCACTATGCGTCGTGGTTAATACATGCAAGAAAGAACCGAAATTATTGTATGATAGCGGCAGGTGATTGAGTAGGCTGGATAATACTTTGATACGAACAATCTCTTTAATCTGCCATCTGGCTGATGGGCTGAGGTGAATGATGGGGTGACTGAAGTGAGAAGAGGTGCACTTCAGAGATGTTCTGTGACAGCACACGGACGCAGGAACAAAGAGTTCCGGCTAGAGGATTGTGGGTAGGCTGCAGCCATGCAGAGACGTACAAAGAGAAAAGGAGCGACAAGTTGGTCACCTGCCTGGCGTAGTTCTGCTTTTAAGTGCCACATGATGAAGAGAAGTTGAAAATGGAGCCTGTGGAAAGGGGAGGACATCATTTTGGGGCTTGGGCTTCATTTGCTTTGGAATAAAATTGTGTGCATTGATGGCTGAAAAAAGGAGCTGGGTCTTCATAGTGAGCAGGCAGAGATCGGTTCTTCTGGAAGGCATGGCACTTTCACACTTCTCTGGGATAAATTTAAACTGGGGCAGCTGGTGCTGTTTGTTCCTGTAAGGCTGGACTAAGATGGAATAGTACTAAAAGCACAAGGCATATTTTTTGCTGACTGAGGAATATTATCACGCTCGCATGTTTCTATTAAATTTTTTTCTTCCCACATACCCCCAGGTTGCCGAGGCAGTGACATAATTGTGTCATATTTTGCACCACTGTGGCAGTGGATTCTCCCACGTTTTGTCTCAGTGTCATTGCACGTTCTGCTGGAGAATGAAGGACCGTAATGCCCTGCAGGATCCTGCTCCAGCAAAAAGGCCGTGCTGTGCTGGACTGCAACAGCTGCTTCGAGTGGCGGGGCCGTTAAGTGGGACGCAGTATCGAGGGAGTGACGGGGGCGAGATCAGGTTAGCAAGTGAGTCCCTTTGAGGTGAAGAGCAGCACAGTTGAAGAGCTTCCCAAAATCTCAAAACTTGTGTCCACTGAACGTTTGTAACGGAGATTCTCAAACAATCAATGTGTGGCGCATCTGAGAACTACCTGACTGACTTTTAATTATGCCAGTGGGCACTTAATTGTACAAACGGTAGCAGCCAAAACCACCAGTATTGTTTAAATATTCACATTGTGGTTCAGGGCCTGTTGAGGCCAAAGGCAATGCTCAAAGATTTGGATATTTACCTCCTGCATTTAATTTACTATCATAAAATATGACGGCTGCATATTGGGTCTCAGCAAAACTTCATTGTCATAACATGACTCAAAAAATCAATTCTGCTGAAGGATTAACTGCATTGGGATATGCTGATGTTTGACATGGCCAAATTAAATAAATAAGTAAATATAATACGAAGGAAATCAATGTTCATTTTGTTCACAGGTTCTCGAAGGCTTTGGTTCATTAGTCGTGTGGCTTGATGAATGCGGTGTATTGGGTGTCATGGGGCTTCAGCGTCTGATAATCTTCATCATCTCCTATAGCCTACCTGTGATACTGCCTGTTCTTGCTTCATTGTTTTCAGTCCGGGAGCTACAAGCTGTGGACCGAGCCCTAGAACTAGCAATATATAGCACATAGCAGTATAACTAATGTCGCTGTCATGCCAACTTACACCAACCAATCAGGATATCCCATGTGACAAATTAAACAATTAAGCATTTAAAAAAAATCAATACAAAAGAAAAATCAACTGTAACCACTTTAATTTCTCAATAAGTGAAAATTACTAGTGGAGTGTTACTACACACAGAGCAAAGTGAGTTTCTGACGTAAATCTTGACAAAGAAAAACTCCCTATTAAAGTATAAGTAGACCCCACAGAAGGCCACTGGGCTTCGCCACCTTGTTCATCACTTCTTGATTGTCCGAAGACATAAGAGTCTCTTTCTTTCTTGATGTGAGCATGAGTGTTTCTAAATGCTCCTGGGTGAGCAAAGAAAATGAGTAAAACTGCGGCTACATTACTCCAAATGAACTGAAACACACACAAAAACTTGTGATATTTGAAAATAACTTCAGATCTTTTTCAAATTCTGAAATAAAAGGACTTTTATATATTCCTGGATACCTCCTTCCATTTTGCACTGGTCATAGCACTGTACACACTTTAAATTGTCCTGTCACTTGCTGAAATGATTCCATAACACTACAGTATTCTATAATTCTGTAATATTTCAGCTTTCAGGTTGTAGTGTATCAGTAAAATGCATCCAATGCCTTTGTTGTATTAATTCATTTTGCAGATCATATCTTAATAAATGAATTGTTTCAGTGGAACACTGGACCAGTTGGGAACTGTGCTGTGGATTGCTCAGTAAAAGAGGGTACGAAAGTGATGTAACATTACCTTCTTCAAATCACAGGGAAGACATTCGAACTCCACCCCTCTGGGGTTGGATTCAAACCTACACCTGAGAGAGCGGCGCAAGAACTGTAATACACCGGCACAACCCACTGCACCATCAGGCTAACCTTTATTAAGATGAAAATTTAAATTTAAAATTGGAATTTGCATCACCACAAAAGCAATAAACAAACATATCACATAGATGATCACCAGCATACAAAATTCACAACATTATTTTCTATGGACCACCATATCCTTCAGCAGCACAAAGAGCACAGTGACTGTTAGTTGCCCTAATATTTCATGCTGTTCACCTGCTGTCTTGCCCATCTTTAACTCAATACATCTTTTACTTTGGAGCACTTTAATAGATCTTCATCCAGTGCTTTTTTCTTTTTAATCCTGCCTTTCTCGGTAGTTCTCTATTCTCTTCGCACTGCTGTTCCTCTCATTCTTTCATTTAGCTGCCAACTGAGAAATGTCCTCAAAATATGAAAATCCAATACCGTACCTTCTATCATTAACTGACCAATCAGTATTCAATTTCAGCTGCACCATTTGGGGGGGGCAGTTCCTCACTCCCCTAAATTGAGAGAACTGCCAGTCCCAGTGGCCACTGCGGCACTGATTGTTTTCCTTTTTGTACGTTCGCCAAAACACAGTTAAAAGTGCTCATGGAAATAAATAGATTTTTCATTGTTTTTGTTCCAGTTGTTTATTAATTTGTTTATTTTGTTTTGTTTGTAACAATATACTTTGCTACATAAGACTTGATGGATCTATTGATTGATCTTCCAACAGAAGCAACTAAGGCTTGTCAAAAAAAAAAGCGTATGGAGGTTTTTTTATACATTCATAAGTCATTTTTACTGTTTTTCAATACACAGATGTAACAGCAAATTCAGACACTGAGCAAATACTTTGGTTATTAAATTTTCAACACAGTCAAAGGTGCATGTATCTATATATTCATACATTTTCCAATAAAAAAGAAAATAAATAAAACAAAAATGCAGCTCTGCTAAAGGTGCTCGGTGTAAAACATCCGCTCTTCCTTCATTCCTTCAATGCGAAACCGGGTTCAGGACACCACTAGCAACAACTTGTAGTGTCCTCTCTGTTGGATCAGCTGCTGGCCTTTGGCTGAGCATCTGAGGAGCTGGCGACCACAAGGACTGCTAGTGCAGACAGGCTGCTGGGGAGGGTGAGGGAAGGAGATGGCAACCAGGAATCACGGGCTAGAAGGATAAAAGCAGAGACAGGAGAAGGAAGCAAAAAATCATGGAAATCAAGCTTAGATGTGAGAAGGAGAGCTTGAGCAAAGATAATGACTAGAGAAAGGACACATCAAACGTAGCCTTGGATGTGACGGCCCAGCAGAATTTCAAGGCTGGGAAGTGAACGCTGCCCTGAAACTCACTCTGTGGGCTTCTAGCTTAACATGTAGCTCCAGGTAAAGAAACAGCTGCCTGCAGGTGAGGTCAGGGGTCATGAGATCACATTCACACCCTCACCCAAACCCCTAACTGGTACCCCTAACCGTAATTTCCTCATGTAGCAGATGCTTTTCCCCAAAGTGGCGTACATGTTTGAGAGCAAACTCTGGCTCGTACCCTAACCCTAAGGAATTCGCAGAGAGCAAAAAGTACAGTAACAACGGACTTAAAAGAACGTCCAAGTTATGACTCAGGCTCAGCAGAGAAGCTGTGATAAACCGTGGACACAAGTGAGGACGAGAACAACAGTGCCTGTTGGAGAATTTCTTCTCAACACTTGGAGCCTGTCAAATGCCTATCAAGGCCCACTTTGTTTAGGTGGTAATTATGTGGTACTGCTGCTTTGTCAGTAATCAGACACCTGCCTGCCAGCAAGGGTCATTATGTTTACATTAGCTGCAAACATGAAGGGAATGATGCGTGGCATGGCACAAATTAAGGTTACTGCTCCGATCGAACAAAAGAAATTGTTCGTTTTAATAGTCTACCTAGGATGGAGGTTGGAGGTGTTGAGATATGGGCAAAAAGCACCGAGAGGATGAATAATTTCACCTATGAATAATTCACTGATCAGACGCCCGTAGTGAAGAAGAGCTACGGTAAATTGTTTTGCATAAAGTGAGGCTGCCGAGCTTGGAAACGTAGGCCCAGAACAGTGAGAGCGTGTGCGTATCCCTCTCTTTTTTAATAGAGTTCATGTGGAGGGTCAAAAAATCCCAGAAAATACACATAGTAAATTCAATGGAGTGGAAATGTTAAAGTAAAATTATAATGGGGTTCAAAAAATGGACATATAAACAAGCACAATGTGATAAAAGCTGTTGGTAATAGTATTCAACCAGGGCTTTGCTCACATAAGTTGCTGCATTGTTTTTTTAACCTACAGCCCACAAGAGTAATTGTTGGGTTGTTTACTTATGCATTTTATTACTCACTTCCAAATTATAGTGGGGAAAGATAACGCAAACCTCGCCGATGAGTCTTTAGACGTGATTATTGATCGTATCAACAATCCTTGCTTTTCGGCCAACTTATTCAGGCACGAAAGAACAAATCCTAAATTCAATGAAGGCCTAAATTATACTAACCTAAGGTCACAAATTCCACGCACTGCATATTAGATTGATTTCTGTTCTTCAGTTGCTTCAAGTGAACATGTCATTTTAGTAAAAGCCTTATCTTTTCCCAGCTATGCAAATGTCTTTTTTGTCCTCTGTTGAAGAAATACTCTGTTTAAGTTGTTCCATTATAATTATAATATTCATTTATATTCAGGGGGGCATTAAATATTAACTCGAATGATATAATCAAATTAAAAATATACATCATTGATGAGCCTTCGTTGCTATAAAGCCCTTTGTGACGACGCTGGCATTTCCAGCAAAAGGAAAAGCATGACTTTTACAGCTGTTCGTGTGCAGAGTGCGGGGAAAGCAGCTCCCGAATGTTCTTGAGACTCTCGCTTGAGAAAGCTCAGCGGGAAGAAACGCTTCGGTTCTTCACTATTACTGTTTTATTCAGGGCCTGACGCAAATTGTTCAGAGAAAACGAAGATCAAGGTGTTTGCCCTCAGCAGTCTTCAGGTGGAGGCGAGGAGTACAACAGGAAAATTTGAAAGGCTGCCGAGAATCAACACACTAAATGTTTCAGGGAACGCGGTCCCTTGCGGCTCTTCGTTAGCGATAGGGTTGCTGTTAACGGTAACAACGATGCAAGTGCACATTAAACAAAGGGGGCCGTGAAACTTCGCCCCCATCAAGCGGGGACTGCAACAGATAGCCGTTTCCGAGTCCTCCCCCGAAACACTAAACGCAAACACTCTCGTTACATCCAGAGATGCTCTCATCACCCCCCCTGGTTGGGTCCGCCATGGCGGAAAGACTGGGATGTGACCCGTTCTGCACATCTGGCAAAAGGCTCCCCGGTGCTTCCGGAGCAGCACTTGGGTTCCCCTTTATAGCCGCCTTGCGGCTCCATGATTATTTCCCTGCTCTGCGAACTATACAGAAGGCCAGTCCTCTGAGTGAGCATGTATATTTAATTTCTGCTACGGTACACCTCGGTTTAATTTTTTTTTTCCGCCCTGTAATCTACGTGCCCAAGAGCGCTGCCATTAAAGTGGCTCTTAGGGAAGTTTATTCCTCTTGATCGGCGTCGGTATTATCACAGATGCACACGGAGCGGTCGGGAAATTGCATTTGTTGGGGAGAGGATGACAGGTTGGTGGCAGAAGTTAACTCCATAGACCTCCAGATGGGAGATTAAGGACAGGGGGAAGTCAGGAAGGAGGTGGGGAGGGCGGCTCTGTTCTCAGATTTCCATTCCTGTACCGCTCCACTTGCTCAAGGTACAATGGGTACATCTTACTTTCCCAACTGTGGTTTCTCGGTTGCACAGGCTCACATCACCTCACCTGTCTCTTTCTGCTGGACACCTGTCTCACTCTACCCTGTAGCTGTGCCCCCTTCTCAAGTATACACCCTGTGGCAGGGTCATTCTCTTGCCAGTTGTCCCTTGTTTATTCCTTAAACCACATCATTGTGCTGTACTGTTGCTCCACATACAGTCGAGAACCACCCACGTCACTCATAAAGCCCTCACACATGTAAACTGCAGCACCGGCATCTTTCCTGTAGCAGTTTCTCATCTGCGTCCTGCCATACCGGTTTCTCTAATGAGACCCCAAACGCTCGGCACTCTTTAATTAAAAAGTCTTCTTGTTTCGCTGCTGCAAAAACACGGTCAGATTCATTTTGCCAACCTCCTCAGCGAAGAGTCTGGGAGTGATGATTCACTCAAGTCTGTCTTCCTCTCAGCACATGGAAGCCAAAACCCGGACCTGCAGATACATCCTGCATAATTTTCGCAGGATCTGTCCTAACCTCACAACTGACTCTGCCCAACTACTTGTCCAGGCCATGGTGACATCATGTCTGGATACTGCAACTCTTTCCTGTGTGGCCTTCCTGCTACTGTCATAAAACCTCTACAGCTGATACAGAACGCTGCTGCTGCATGAGTTGTGTTTCACTTGCCAAAGTGTTCCCATGTATCTCCTCTACACGTTTCTCTGCGCTGGCTTCCTAGCTGCCCAGATAAAATTCAAGACCCTGGTTATAGCCTAAAAATGTGTCTATAGAACTGCTCCCAGATATCTACAGGACTTGATCATCTGCTACACCCCAATTGGACTGTTATGCTCTTCCACATCTGCACGCTTGGTGGTCCCATGCACGAAAGGCAAAGCACAGAGGTTCCCAGTTCTAGTTCCGCCGTGGTGGAACGACCTCCCCCTCTCACTTAGAACTGCTAAATCTCTGTCCACATTTAAAAAGGGTCTTAAAACTCACCTCTTCCAGACTCACTTCGCCCATCATCTCTTAAGTTCATGTAAGGTGTAAATGTTCATGCACCGTAACTTTAAGATGATGCCCGGATAAACCTCTACTAGCTACTCCTGTAATGTAACGTAAACGTTTATATTTATGTCCCCAAAAAAAATAATAAAAATTAGTAGGAAGGTGATCAGGAATCATAGATATTCGGATAAAGTTATAGAGCTACTCATATGATGAACGTTGGTTCATATGGTGGAAAGTAACAAACTAACTGAACTTAATAATCACACGTCTGCATCTAAATGTCTCTTTCTGCTAATATAATGAACACATTGTATTTTCTATGAGATGTTCGTCGCTTTGGAGAAAAGTGTCTGATAAATGAATACATGTAAATGTAAATAAAGATGCAGCCATGATGAAGCAGACAAAACCCACATGGGTCACATACTGAAAATGTGTCATATCATGCAGGGGAAACAACTTCCAAAGGCAGGGTATTGAGAAATAACATCACGTATGACACTAATCCACACAAAACGTCACAGAGAACGGGACGGGAGTGTTAGAGAGAGGTTGGGAACTGCGTCAACAATAAATTCGGGGGTGAAGCTTTGGAATACCCGCCCATCCCCCATCCCTCCTATTTCTGAGGTCGCTTTAGGACGAGCTAACAGTAGGATGTAATCAAAAGACACCCCATTTGTCTTGGTTCTTTCGCAAAATGATGCCAAGAGGAACAGTCAGAAGACGCAGAATTAACAGCAACGCACGTTTGTTTCTGCATTATTATATCGAACCAGCTAAGCTGTCACAACTAGGCCTTGCTAATCTTTTAAATTGTTTGATGGCACTGTTATTAAATTCAATGGAAAGGAGTTCGTTTTGAAATTATTCAATTAAAATGTTCTAACGTTCACTTTTATTAATTTTTTTTATCCCCCATCTAGGCAAAGAAATTAATGGAGCTTTTAAACCTGCTTCCCCTGTTGCATTGCAGCTCCACAAGCTTTTAATTAGATGAAGCACGACTGGCTTAAAATATATATTTTAAAGTGCTGTCAGGATACTGCAGTCGTGTCGACAGAACAGGAGAACTGAGAGCGATGTGACCTCACGTGCACTTGCTCTAGTGAACAACATCATTTTAGTGGCAAAAATTCTTACAGTTTCCCCAAAATACTACTGCTGCTATATCTCATTTATCCACCTTTTTTTTAATAATATGTTTGTTTTTTTTTTTTTTTTTAATCTGGAGCAGTTCATGTACTCTATGCAAGGTGCAGAAGCAGAGCCCCTTTTGGGACTTGAGCCAATGATCTTCAGGTTCCGAGACCAGTCTTAAAGCTCAAGGTTATCAGCTACTAAAGTGACTCGCAAAGCACCCTGTTCTTTTCACCCACTGAGAAATTATAGAGTATATATATTGTGTGTGTAAAACACACAGTCAGCATGGTGGATATTTTTCTGCACGTTCGTAATGATTCTGAACAAGGCTTTTCGACCAACAGCCCGGAGTGTTTTGTTGCTATTTGAACCTGAGCATAATTAAAACGGTCGGCTTTTCTATTATTAACAGGCTTATGTGTAGTGCACAGAAGTGCCTGTTCACCGCGAACAGTTCAGCAAAATTAATTACGAAGATGAGCAGTGAAGGATTTACACTTAAAGCAGCCCAGAGATGATTCATCCCTATTTATATTTTACGATGAACCATTAGCAAATAGGGGGAAAACGTGGAACTTGTGTAATGATAAAAAATAACAACGAAAACAGCATGCATCCTTGTAAGGAAAAATGGATGAAAGCAAAGCTGTTTGACACCCACCTTGCAGCACCTCACTACGGTAAAAAATGCTTCCAAGCGGAGCCATGTGAAAGCAGACTGGAACGGAGGGAAGGCCCGATACCAGGTTTAACCAGCGTTAATCTAATTAGAAGCACCCTGTAGCATGATAGAAGATCATAGAAACTGCACTCGCTCACTTGTTAAATGTTACAATAACAACGGACCAAAACCGAGCAGTGGGAGTAAAAATAACTTTTTTAATTGACTGAAAGGATAGGAATCAATACAGATAAACTCTAAGCAGCGAAAGGCATGACTATGATATCATAATCACGATAGCATTAAGATGTGGACATTCAAACCGGAGTTAATTTAGCTAAACTTGGAATAAAATTAATAACCATGATGTTATGGGCAGAAAAGAGCAAAAATCCGCTCTGCAAATGATGCACTGTGAAATTGTAAAAAAAATAACTGGAGAAGAAGTTTACTGCAGCAAAGACTCTCATTGTGCTGAACAGGGAGCTTGAAAAACAAAACTCTGCAATATGAAATGGGGGGGGGGGGGGGGGCTGGGTGTTCGAAATATTATATTATCTCTGCGAGACATTTATTATTCCAGATAATAAATTATACATTAAAAAAAATTATTGTTCTTTTTTTATAAAGCTACTTTTACTGTTTCCCATTTAAACAACTGGATATTTTAGCAGAACGTTCCACCTTTTTCTATGGTACTACAGCAGGACCGCTCCTGGGAGCCAAGCAGACAGACTTCAGCGTTACTTCCGTCCCCTTAACCACCACACTCTCGGCAACCCAACAAAGTACGCGCCGAGCACCTCGATTAACAAGGTGACATAAATCAGTGCAACTCCCAGACAAAAACCCCTATTCGACCTCCAGTGCTTTGACTCCACACCCTCATTTCACTACTCCTGAGGTCCACACAGGTCAGTGGGACTCATCTGAAAAGAGCACAGGACCACCCGTAGAAATCGGCCGCACCACACAGTCTTCTGAGCTTCTGCGTTGTGCGCAATCTGACTCAGCCCAAGTGCTTCTGCATTTCTGCAGCAGGAAAACGTCATTCTTGGTTTTGCATTCCTTAAATGGCCCAATTCAGCCATTATTAAAATGTTGTCATTGGGCGATTAATCTACACAAGATATACGGTTATAAATTAGCATCCTTAATTGCTTTCTTATCTAAAGATATGCTCTTTTGTGCTTGCTGACACTTTTATTTCCCATTATATGAAAAACAAGAAACATATTACAGTTACATGACTTATGGGCTTGTTTTGACATCCAGTAATTGTTTCCCTGCATACAATTATATCCATGGTAATTCTGAATGATGATCCCCAGATATCCCAATTTGGACAGTAATGTGCACAATATGATCTCCTGCTAGAAGTTGTACCGGTAAAGACTCCTGTTACGTTTAAACCGGGGGTCATTAGTTGCATTTTATGGTTATTTGTATGCTCTCCTGCCTGCGCTGAAAGAACTACGAGTCCCATGATCCCCAGCCGGCTTTTAGGGGTCTGAGATTACAGGCCCCATGACAGGGAAGATAAAATGTGAAGTGGACTGTGGGAGATTTTTACTGAGTTAATTAAAACGGTAGCGAGTGTGATGTATCAACGCAGTTTCCTGAGACAGGGTCGTATAGCAGGGAATGCCTCACACACACACACAAATAAATACCAAGTGAAAGCGAGAATAACTGCATCACAGCACAGACCAACAAGGAGGGCACCAATGTCTATTTCTAAACGAATGCGTTTAAACACGTGTGTCAAAGTGTTTCTGCACTGGACAGAACACATGTATGAACTCGGCGATGCTCTGCGGTTTGCAGCAGGATAAGGTCAGACGATACAAAGCCCGAGACAAGACCAAGAACTTTAAAACACTAATTTAACATTGAGATTCACGTATGGCCAATAATAAGAATAATAAGAAAAACATACCGTATAAATACGGGCACAGTCCTGGACAGTAATGCAAGAACGGCTACAAAGTCCTCCAGTCGAAAATCCTACATGCAACAAAACGACACAGGAATGCAATTCATTTGTATCGCGTATCTGAATAATTTATTATCATTTGATACAAAAAAAATACATACAGCAAAAGAGCAAATGCCATACAAAGTAGCTCTTGCACTACGCTGCTTTTGAGCAAAGAGTTGCAGCGCTTGGCACGCGGAAGGAGCAGAGCATCGTGAGAAGGGCGACTCCGCAGCAACATCGGCATAACGCTGTAGTGCGGCTCTGGGAGCGTCGGGGAGTCACGGGCGCACGTGTGGCACTCAGCAGCGGCCCCTTAGTGAACAAGTGTTTATGGGCTCACAGGACCGCCGTTCTCGGCTTGTCAGCATCTCGGTGTCCCAGGACTCCACATCTCTCTGTACCTGTCAGCGTCAGACACCCTGGGACTGAGCTCTGAAAACCACCAACAAACCGGGCTGCTGCTGTCTGGAGATCCCGCTGGGCCGAAAAGCGATATTCCCCCTAGGGAACGGTGCGCTGTGTCCGTTGCTGACACTTTGTTGCTTTCTTTCTTGCGTCGTTTGCTTTTGATTTTGTCTCTCTTTCCTGCCACCGTGACCAACTGCTCCCGCTTAGAGTGGCCCACGATGCAGTGGGCCTCGACAGCAGCTGTTTTTTTTTCAAAAAGAGCGACTGCACAACACGGAGTAGCGGCACCCCCTACTGGAACAGAGGGCCCACATCGGTGGGGCCCTCAGTTGTGCTCGTCCCTCGTGCTCCGACCCGTCTTGCTCAGCACCGAGTTGAGCTCCTGCAGCAGGCTTGTGGGCAAGTGGGCCTCGCGCTCCAGCATGCATTTCCTGGGCTGGCTCAGGTTCCAAGGGACCGCGCTCTTGGGCTCTCGAAGGGACGGCTCCCCCGAAACGTGCCGGCCGGCGGCACTCGCTGGCGGATCTCTCTGCCGTAAGCAGTCGGCCACAAGAGCTGCTCTTTGATGAAAAGGTCGACTGACGCTGCTCTCTCCTGCCTCCTGAGGTTCTCCGGCTGGCGCCGTTACCTTTGTCGAAGAGGGAAACGATAGAACTCTATTGTGAGAGAAGAGTCAACTGGACTGTGGTAAACACTGCAGGAACAAAATGTCCTTCATGCTGCAAACATTTCACAGGTTAGCTGGACATGCGGAACCCATCAAAAGCGCACCTGGGCACCACAAACAGCACTTATGTGGGACAAACTGGCTGGGAGAGTGAAAGCAAAGAAACCCACAGAGCGTACTCAAACTTTTGACTGGCACTGTAGAGAGGGGTATATTCATGCTAGATGGGATTTTTTTTTTTTTTTACAAGGAGCACCATGTACAGGTAATATGGAAAAAAATTCCGTTCCTTCTCTGTACGCAAAGTGTCTCACTGTCATCACACATGTTGTGTACTGGATGTGAGTTAAAGGAAGAGAAGATCAGTCAGAACCTCTTTGCCGTTTTTTGTTTTGCCCCTTTGTGCACCGCTCTGGGCCGCCGACGTAGCGCCACCTCTGGTAGTTTGGTGAACTGCAAACAGGTGGTGGACTCTGCCCACCGGCCACGCCTCCCCGCCGTGCTGCAACCGCAAAGGCACAACTGTGAATACAAATGATGCTGAGACGGGCAGCTGTAAATGTGGAGACGCACACTTCTGCAAAGTGAAGCGCTGCTCATAGCTCGGCAGGCAATGACTCGACAACCAAAAGGGACCGAGGCCCAGATGGACGGCGAGCAGCAATTATCCCATCGCTGCCTGGCTCATCCATAAGTCATTGGCTCTTTTAAAGTGATGGAGAAATGAACTGAAGTGAGAAGATGGAGACAAAGATCCTCAACTCAAAATGACGGTCTAAATCAGCCAGTTGGAGCACAAATGCATAATTCCCGTTTAGTTCCCATTAATTTTCATGATGGCTTCTTAGATTTTAGGTACGTTTGAGACTGTCCCAGTATTTATAGGACTGTATGAATACACATATATAGATATTCCCGTGGTGGAACATGGACGTAGTTAGTGACGGCATGTCACAGGGCACTCACAACACTCCATTTAAAACTGTGACAACTTGTCCTTTTCCCGTTTTCTCAGTGACCTCTGAACCCTGACGGTTTGCTACAACGCTCATTTAATCCGGCGCGGGAACCGCTTGCTGCGCAGGCTGCCCCAGACCCGTCGCTATGGAAACCGCACCACCGAGAAGGCCTGTTAATGGGGGGGGTGGGCGGGAGGGAGCGGTGGGGGGGGGGCACACTGATTTTTCCCAAAACGGAGGGCTTAAGAAAATCCAGCATCTCGCCATCTCGCTTTCCCGCAAATCCCGAGGGGGGCGCCGACGATACTATGGTTCCGAGAGTTGTGAGGACAACGCCGTTCAGTTGGCTTTGCTCAATTCCTTGTTTTTCCTCCGCCAACGGTCCTTCGCACTGGACACTGTCCAACCATCATTCGCCTTTTAAAGGTTTTTTTTTTTTCTTTTAAAGCACCAACCCAAACGCTAACACCTAACAAAGAAAAGATTTAAGAGAAAAACTCACAAAGGTCATTTTGATTCATATGTGTCTCACCTCTTGTTAAGCAGGTCAATAAGCTGTAGTGAATGCGGTCGATGTCACCTGCTGTATCCGCAACGCTCGCGTACTCAACGGAGTTTGCCGGAAGCAACAAGCCGGCCTGTCAGTCCAGGGGGACTGATGTAGTTCCGGAAATGCAGCGCGAGTCCCGAGGCACACGCCAAAGACACACACCCGTTTCATAGCGCAAAAAACGCAGAAATAACCAGCAATAAAAGATCTCCTCTCGACAATATGTAACGTGGCAGGGAAACACACCATTAATCAGTATATTTAATGTAAAAGTTTCTAGTGGAACAAAACACGTCTGTACTATTTAAACGATACGGAGACAGAGTGGCGAAGAAAAAGCCAAGTGTCTGAAAACATCTGTAGGTTTTCTCCTTGCATTTGCTTTAACTTGCATTATTTATA
Organism: Scleropages formosus; assembly: GCF_900964775.1. Lineage (NCBI taxonomy): Eukaryota > Metazoa > Chordata > Actinopteri > Osteoglossiformes > Osteoglossidae > Scleropages > Scleropages formosus. Next base: position 29,578,363 of record NC_041816.1, read on the forward strand.
TTTGCCTTGTAAGCTCCTGACAGTAATAGCACTTAACTAGAGCCCCAGGATGTGGAAGTCAACGGTCCTGCCGGAGCCGTCTTGACCCTGATTTAGCGAACAGAGACCGCTCCGGTAATGAGATTTATGTTTTTGCAGAACGGCCACGAATGCTTTCAAACCGATTTACTCATTTTCGTTCTAGAGGTTTCTTGGAAAAGCAGAAATCCATTCGCTCGGAAATATCCCGAGCCTTGTTTGCACAAACTCGTTCAGCCTCAGTGCAAGGAGCACACGTATCGTGTCTGGATGCTTCAGCAAGACCAAGGGGACAAGATGACAAAACTCTTCCCCTCAGAAAAAACCACAACTCTATCATTGCATTCATGGAATTCATTCCAGATCCAAATTAATCTCAACTGTTCTTCTCTTACCGAAGCCGAGGTTTAAGCCGTTACTGCAAATTTGTTAATGATCAATGTTCCTGCTTAAATTTGAACCTTTTTTTTGTTTGTTTGTTTTTTAAAAAAATTTCAGAGCTCTGTGCATTTCAGGGTTTATTTCTCTACACTTCTGATTATCTTCACCCGGAACGAGGAGCCATGAGCCATCATGAGCGAGCAGCACTGAACTGCCGACGGTCAGGAGCTATTTCCTGCATTTTGACGATATTCGAAGTAACGGTACCTGGGCCACACAAGGGCCTCTGACCTTTCGAGTCAATTTTTTTTAATTACCACCACTCGGAGGATTTCCGTCAGCCATTTCACAGCCCTCTCCTGGTCCTCGCAGCAGAAGTACCTGCAACAGTGGAAATAGAAGGAAAGTTAATTATTTTGAAGTGGTTCCCATCGCTAGCGGCTCCTGCCGGGGCAGCGTGCTCCGGACCCCCCGGTCACACGGCCCTGGCTGGCTGCCCTTTCATCAGTGAAATTAAAACGAGATGGTGCGTCTCGGAAAGATGTGCTTTGCACGTGTCGGCAAATCCCCGCTGCAAAGGAAAGGAGGTGGGGAGCGGGGGGTTGGAAGGAGCCAATATCCATCACACAGAGCTCAGTGTCTTTCAGGATCCTTAAATGTCCAACATTCAAATTCGTCAAGAGAAACTGCATGTTGATGAAAAACAAGTTTAAACTTTGAGAAACAGAACACTTTCAGGTGAGGTTATTTTTTACTTGCAAACAATTTGGATTTCCATAAGTAAATTAAGTCAAATTCAAAGTCAACATCCATAGATTCTTCTGGTTCCTCACCATTTTTGATCAATCTGTCTATATTGCCTTTAGCACACACCATTACGCTCTTAAATGAATATGATCAATAAAAGCAGGACAAGGGGGGAGGGGAAGATGCTATTAGAAGAGACAGAAAGGATACAGCTATTGTATAGCGAGGTAAATTGGAATAGTAGATATTTTACTGAAAGAAGTATTTTTAATCCATATATGTACACTGTAGAGTTGGAAAGGAAATACCAAATGTACCAAATGTCATTTTTAATTCTTACTGCATACACGTGTTCATCGATGTTTACCGATGACTTTCATATTAGGCATTCAACTGAGCACTTGAAGCTCTTATGTACAGTGAGCGGCGAACAGCCGGTGAAAGTCAACTCAAGAGGTCAACACTGTGCCGACCTAAAAGACCATCAAAAACCATAAATCTGTTTCTGAAACCTTTCTTAAACCATAAACCTTTCTCAGGACCTGATTAACACGAATGCCAAAGCGAGAGCTATACAGAGAGCTGTAAAGGAACCGTTAAAGAATCCCATGGGAAAGATTTCATTTATGATGTAAGAAACAATTTATTCATTGAGCTGATGCTTTTCCCCAAAGCAACTAACAATGTTAAGCCACTGGCAGTTCATGCAGCTGGTCACCTTAACTGAGGAAATTTAGGGTAAAGTATCTTACTCAAGGGTACCATAGCTGGAGGTGGGATTTAAACCTGCAGTCTTCTGGTTTGAAAGAAAGGGCTCTAACGACTACCCTAGTAGCCGTCCCTGATTTTCCTCCACATACAATATCGTTTTTTTTTTTGTTGTTAAACGGGCATAAAAAAAGTTTTGATGACATTTACTGTTTGTGTTTTTGTCATCTGCCACAGAACAAAAGTCAAATCCATTAGTGGTAACAGAATGTGTATGTAAAAATACTTACCACTGTTGTTTCTCTCTGTAAACCGTAAACCCCCAACTATTAAACAAAGAAAATAAAGAAGAGCATTAACTCATGAGCACAGTATAAATATTCCATAGGACAGGTGTTCATTCCCTTTTGAACAGTGGTGATGAAGGCAAGGTGGTGCTGTTCTTCCAAACAGTCGCTCCCACATGCCTTAGCAGGGAACAATGCGTAAATCCCACTTCTGCCTCTTTGAGGAAGTAAAGTTGTTCTCTAGTGCCGTCTGGGCACTCTGTTAGAGAGCGGAACGCGAGAGCGAACTCCCACACAGGTTGCAAACACTGCCGAACGCCCGAGGACTCGCTAACGAGCTAAAGTGGCTAATCGCAAAGCGGCGTGATCTCGACGAGAGCGGTCGCTGGCTGGAGGGACCACGGGACGTCGATGCGCGAAGGAACAGCAGCATCCACCCTTGCTTATTTACATATTATTGCTTTTATTATAACGAATGTTTTCTTAACTGACACTTCAATTCGCAGCAAGTTTTACGTTTTAACCCATGAATCAGCTGGGAATTGTACTGAATTTTACCGATTTACGTAATTTCGTGAAAGTAGTGGTAGCAGGAAAGGCAGTGAAGTTACAAGCCCACAAGTTCATGTCCTCAGCAGCTGTACTATCTGATGACACGGATTTCATTGTGCAGCCGAGTACTGCCAGTCTGTAGGTTACATGTATGGTATTTAGGTTGTTACTGCTGGGGAGGGGCTCTCGGGCTGTGGGACAGAGGGAGCGCACTGACTCACAGTGTAGTACAATCATCAGCCAACAATGGTAGGCAACACAGAGCAGCGGTCAAGGTTTTTATTCTTTATTCATGAGCTTTTTAGTGGAAGCTCTTAGTCACAACAAAATTACACGGCGTACATGTTTTATCGTGTTTCAAACTGGCATTTTCAGGAGCTAAATACCTGAGCTACCTGCCACTTGATCTTTCTGAAGAACCAAAATGACGGGTTTGGGTTTCTCGGATGATCACGAGACCTGAGCTGTTACAGTGCTTGTACTCTGTTAGCTACCCAGGTGCATTTACTAATCGCAGAGATCTCAGTCCCTTCCTTCAGTCTGACAGCTGCCTTCCAGCTCAATTCTCGCTTAGAGTCCAAAAGCAGAGCCCCATTAGATGATGATGATGTGTGTCTTGCTGCCCCTAAGTTACACACCGTGTGTTCCAGAAAATTCCAGTAACTTTTTTTTAATGTGTGTTACATATTGTCATTATGGCTGTAAGTAATACAACCCCGCGTTACTATGAGTTTGGGCGGGAAAATTGGTTTATTGTGAACAGTTGAATTATGGGTAAAATGGAATTGTGTTTAACCGTTCTGGGGTTTTATGGGGAATGTAAGACGATGAGTGTGTTTGTAAGGGGGAAAGGGAGGAAAGTCTGAGGGGTGCTAAGCAGGCTGGGAAGTCTGGCTTGAGGAAAAGGGCTCCTCGGATCGAGAGCATTATTTCCTTATGTGGCGGTGTTCTAATAAACGTTCGCGATGAACGCCGTCCGTGTGTCCTTCTTCACCCCATCTGAATCCAGAGCGCGACGGTTTGAACTAGTAAGCAAAGCCTTGAAACACTGTAAAGACTACAGCAGTCTTTAAACGGCGTTTTCATTCTGATTTGTATCCAAGTCGCTGCCATGAGGCCTATCATAGGTGCTCTCTAGTACAGCAGTAAAGCAAATTAGATCAAACCTTCGCTCGCCAACCCCACCAACACACAAACATGCGTGCACACACATCTTCTCTTCTGCTCTCAGAAGATTTCAGTCACATTTTCCCAGCTTCTCGCTGACATGACAAACAAAAGCAGGATTATGAGAAGTGTTAATTAAATAAAAAGAAACACAAATTCTATTCTCATTCTGCTGACAAAAAAAAAAAAAAAAAAAAAGTCGTTAAAAAGCACCTTGACTGACTTGATCCGAGAATTAAAATGATCCAGCGTTATTGAAATGCTAAGAGTTTTATTTTCCCCCCTCTGGTTTCTATGGAAAGCCGATAATTTATATTTGTTACAGTGCAACTGCATTTAATCAATCTAATTATAGTGAAAAATAACCATGAGCTTGGTTTGATTTTAAAGTCATGGTGCGACTAGAAAACTTCAAAAAGATGAGAGCAGTTTGCATCTTTGGGAAGAGGAGCGAGAACAATTAGAACAGCGAGAGAAAATCAACAAGGACAGCCGCTAATGCGAAAATAATGAGCCTTTCTCCCAGTATATATATATATATATATATAATTCTCTCAGTATTACATATATAAACATTGCGTATATTTTCATCCAAGCAAAATCTCATCCTACCAAATGAGCTCACGCTGTATCACGACTGAGGACGTGGCAATAAATGAAGACTCGTACCAAACACAATGTGCACCACTAATGTAGTTTACCTTGTGGGTGGCTTCATCCTCTTCCTCAGGCCGAGGTAACACTTTGCCGAGCGCAGAGGAACCTCCCTCTCTGGTTTAGTGTTCTGGAAGGAAGCTCTTTGTGTTACACACAGAGGCATGATTGTGCCCCCCACCCCATAACACCCCAAACAGTCTGAATCTGTATACATGCTGCACGTCTTCATAACAGGCATCATGTGCCAGGAGTCCTTGAAAACAGAGTATCCGCCTAGAGAAAGGAGATTTAAGGAGGATTTTACTATATAATACAGTGTTTCATTGTGTGACGGTGAAGAGCAGTGCGAATCTACCTTCACACAGAAACCCACTCATGGCAGCCAATTTGTTATGTACAGGCAGGCTCTTTACATAATAAATACAGTTTTTTTTTTTTTTTTTTTTTTTTTTGGGGGGGGGGGGTGTATGCAGTTTTGAGATCCATTCCCATCACACCACAAATAATGAGTAAACATTATTTCATTAAATCTGCCTACAGAAAATCCCGAAAAAGTACATTAAATATTACTTAAACATATATTTCCATGCTTCTGCAGTAATGGCACAGTAAAATGTGGAGAAGGGAGAGCAGAGAACGCTGAACACCACCGGTGAATAACAAATTCCGTTACATTATTTCTGAATTACAAATTCCGTTACTGTATTACATTACAGTAAGGAGACGTGAAACACTTTGTTTTTGTTCCAGAACCCCAAAAGATTTGCTTATACAGCAAAACCCAAATTGTTCTGTTGCATACAAGTGCTGCATCTGGTCTGAATCCGCCTGCAAACCAAAATGTTTCTTGTGCCATTGAATGCGATCAGATTGACCGGGTCTGCAGCGCTTGTCACTGTGCAGCATCAACAGGACCAGGACAGAAGGCAGTTTCCAGTGGGTCTCAACCGCGGACTCGAAAATATTTAGATATACAGGTGGCCCCCGACTTACGATGGGGTTACTTTCCGATAAACCCATCGTAAGTCGAAAATATCGTAAGTCGGAAATGCATTTAACACACCTAACCTACCGAACATCGTAGCCCAGCACACGTGTCTCCTCTACAGTAACTGCCCTCCTCTTCTTCTTCCCACCAGTAGCAGGAGACACAGATGGGCGTTTCTGTGACATTATAGATGCACAAAACACAACTGAGATACAGGGGGGTATCTGTATAACGACTGCATGACACACTGGGAGATGTGGGTCGCTGTCGCTTGCCCAGCATCGCAAGAGAGTATCGTACCGCATATCGCTTGTCCGGGGGGGGAATCAAAATTTGGACTATGGTCTCTACTGAATGTCTATTGCCAGCTCACCATCGTAAAGTCGAAAAATCGTAAGTCGAACTATCGTAAATCAAGGAGCATCTGTAATAACACACACACACACACACACATTTTCTGAACCGCTTGTCCCATATGGGGTCACGGGGAACCGGAGCCTACCCGGCAACACAGGGCGTAGGGCCGGAGGGGGAGAGGACACACCCAGGACGGGACGCCAGGCCGTCGCAAGGCACCCCAAGCGGGACTCGAACCCTAGACCCACCAGAGAGGAGGACTGTGGTCCAACCCACTGCGCCACCGCACCCCCCGGCGCTCATCTGTAATAAATATATGTAAATTTTTCCTTCCTGTGGTAAAAACATTCTACATTTCTAGCCTACTCCTACCATCTCTACACTGTACCACCTAAATAAAATAGTAACATAAACAAACAAATATCTCGTATTAAAAATCTCACCTCTTCCAACGACATTCCACTTGTCTGTTTTTTTTTTTTTTATCATCACACTGATTTTCATTTCTGATGCTCTTACTACAGTAGCTGGACTGCTCTAAAAGTTGCCTTTTCCTTGTGGTACTTTGGTTGTTTTTGCGCTCTTTAATGCATTGTTAGCGCCGTTCTGCTGGTTAGAGATGCGACGCTTCCCGTTCCGTTTTGGCTCTGGCTAGGAGAGCCTGCAAAATGAGCTCAGCGAAGAACTTCAAGAATATCAATTAAATTTCCACGGCGCTGCCGATTTCCACCTTTATCGCTCGATAATTTGGGCGCATTCCGACACACTCGGATATCATGCTAATTAAGAATAAAACAGCCTTCATTCTAAGGGCCTTTTTTTTTCGGGCGCACAAATTATTAGCACGTCTTCACACTGCGCGTACAAACTGGCTCTCGAGCAGAACGGAGTGTTTGGATGAGTCCCGGGGGGGAGCGGCGTCGATGTAGAAGCGTTACATCCATCGTAGGAATCTCACGCCGCAATAAGTCACAGGCATGAGGGTGGTAATTAAGAAAGTTATCACTTCACTTTCGGCTCAAATTCCATTCGGCGCCAGACGCCGCGGTTCGAGTCTCGTGTAGAAAAGTGTATGAAGTGAGCAGTAACACAACTGACACACACACCTGAGTTTAATGAGAACACTGTCACCTATGGTTTTCCAAGCAGCAAGGCTTTTGCAAACAAATGGAAATGTGTGCGGCTCGGGGGGGGGGGGGGGGGGGGGCAGATTCCGAAGGCAGGATCCCAGGGGTAGGAAGACAGGATCCTCATCCGCTCGCTGTTATAATGAAGCAACTAAATGTGGCCTCCCATGAAAAGAATGCTGCTGATGGCAGCCAAAGTCACAGGGGTCACGGGGGGTCACCGTAGCAGACAGTACAGGGAGGGTGATGGAACATGTTTCATTTAAAATATTCAATTATTAAAAACATAATAATCATTATTTTTTAGCTGACACGTTCCTCCAGAGTGACTTACAGTGTCAGGCTACATACAATTACTTACCTATTTATACAGCAGACCAATTTACCGGAGCAGTATGGGTAAGTACCTTGCTCAAGGGTACCGCAGCCATAGGTGGGATTTGAACCTGCACCCTTTGGGTCTAAAGAAAAGCAGCTCTAACCGCTACACGACCACTTGGTATTTCACTAGAGCAGTTCAGGGTTAGCACTTTGCTCAGGTGCACTACAGCAGGAGCAGGGATTCAAACCCAGGTCCTTCAAACTGCAAGGTATTCAAACTAGTACACCACCCGCTGCACCCCCCGCAGGGCTGACTCAATCACACCTGTATGACCTGGAGGGATACGCTGAAGTGCGGTGGTGCCGCTTTCCTTACTGCTGTGATTGTGCAAAGAATTGAAAAAGACTGAGCCGCATGTAGACGTCTCCTTATGGCACCGTTTTTGAGTTTTGAATTTCCCCGACTTCATATGGGTTTCAGTTACATGGTCTGAGGCTGGGTTTCACTTTGGGTTTCTGCCTTTCACTGGCCAGATCTCGCAAGAGACGAAATATGAAACGAAAGGGGAGGTGGGAGAACTCACTTTCACATCTTTGTACAGGAGCAGCTTCTCGTCTCGGAGAACAACGTATCTGTCCTGGAACTTGTTTCCCGAGAGCAGTTTGGAGGATCCATCCTTGAATTTGAAGTGTTCCCCCTTCCCAAAGTCCGTCGAGCTTTCTGTAAAACCACAAACACAACGAGTCGCCCGTAAACATCCATGTTGCCCGGGAAGACTTGTGACAGGTCTGATGTGACCACGCAGAGTGCGGCGACAGTCACAGCCGATTAGCAACGCAGCGGTTCGCATGAGGTCACACCGTTTTGGACTCAAACACAGAAGAGTGAGGAGCACGTCTATGAGACACATGCATCCTTTCAGGTTCGCAGCGCTCACACACACGCTCTACAGAATGTCGACAGTGGCGTGTCAGGAAGGCCTGCGGGTCCAGATGTGCGGTCGCATCTCTTGGTCCTTCCAGCAATATCCAACTAAACATAAATAATCTCAGCGCTGCAACTCCGGCTTGGGTTCCATCAGACTGCATCAGGGTTTCCCAGGGTCCATTAGAACAGCTGCACCTTTCCATGCAAATGGTAGTGTAGTGGTTACAACTGCTGCCTTTAAACCTAAAGGTTGCATGTTTGAATCCCCCCTTCAGCTGTAGGATCTTTGAACAAGGTACTTACCCTAAATTGCTCCAGGAAAGTTACCCAGCTGTATAACTGGATAAATAACTTCAAGTAGCTTAGGAACAAAGTGTCAGATAAATGTAATGTGGAACTTGCACAAATTCCATTATTTTCCACAACAATCCCAGCACAGGACCGTGGATGAAGTCACACCTTCAGCTACATGTCCTTGTCCCTTGTGTCACCTGGATGTTGACCAGCATGTTACTGATGGGCAGTTTTGTCAGACAGCCTTAGAGATTCCCTCGGTGCAAATCGCTTCCTTGTCTGTGTGTGTGTGTATGCGATTAGAGTCAGTGGTCCTACCCGACGCACACATCACCCACCCGCCCCCCCCCCCCCCTTCCCGTTAAGAAACAATTTGGAATGTATAGGAAAGGAATTACGGTGCGTTTGTGACTTGTACCTGCGACACGCAAAACGCCCCACCCAGCTTGTCAAACCGGCACTTAGGGCCGGTGGCAGGGATGGGATGCAGAGGGAACGGGGGAGGGGGGGCACTGCGGTAATGAACACGCGGGCAGACGAACAGGCGAAGGCGATTGCATTCTTGGCAGCTCGGGGGCTGATGTGGTGTTGGTGGGGGGAGGGGGCCCTGACAGCCAAATCACTCTGATTTACCTGCACTGCCCTCCCCTTCATGCCCGGCGCCTCTAGTGGATGAGACGTAATGAATGGGGCAATAATAGGAGTGGGTGGGCGCTGTGATTGATTGGGAAGATGCTCACAAAGACAAGTCGGGATGGGGGGAGGAGGACGGGAGCGAGGCTTACACCTAACTCCAGAAAAACCTGAAAGCCTACAGAACGCCCACACACACAAGCACACAAGCGCGCGCGCACACACACACACACACACACACACACACACACACACACACACTGATTACAGCTGCAGCCTGAGCAAATGGGCTTCATCTGAGCCCCAACGAGAAGAAACGCAGAGAATAAACAAGAGCAGGAATATGTTCACCACCACCCCCCACGTCCCCCCGACGCCCTCGATGTACAAAAGAGACAACACACACATAAACACAATTACCATCCAACAGGTGAACCTTAACATTTCTTTTGACGAATGCATTAATGTCGGACTTTGTGCCTTTATATAAGACGCTAATTCTGGTCCCTGAGACACACTTTGAAAGACACACTTTCTGCACATTCCCATAATTCCTCTGGACCGGTAATGCAGGGTAAATCTAACCTGACAGTGTCTGCAGGCTCCCTGTTTCCCCGCCGTGTGACACACCTTGTTGGGAATTGGCTGCTTTGGCTCCGGAAAACTTCTTAACCACCAAGAAGGCAGAGCTGGGGTCCTCCAGAGTGCTCCATTCCAGCACCTGTTCCAGAACCTTCTCTTTGGGATACAGCGGGCGCTCTGCCAAGGACATACATCAATATACATATGAAAATGTAGGATGAGGTGAAGAGGAAAGTCAAACATTGCATGTACTGTATGTATCCTACCTTATAGTATAGTATAGAGTATAGTATTTCAAGGAAACATAATCATTTGATCCCGAGCGAAACAGTTTACATTATAGTGAAATCTGTGAGACAATTCACTGTAATTACCTAAACAACAATCTGGAATTTTCATTATAAGAAAAAAAAAATCCATTAAAGCAAGTTGTTTTTTCCTTCATTTTTATAATTATGCAGTTCAGACTTGCAATTATCCTCTGCAAATCTGAACATGATTAGAAAACACAGTCATGTGCAAAATAGACCTATTATCTGCCTATAATTTGCAGAGAGGGTACCGTGGTATATGCTATTAGCACAATGGCTCTTACTGATGCTGTGTACATCACTAACCCCCCCCGAAAAAAAAATAAAAATAAAGTAGAACAATAACAAATTATAAACCCCTGTGTGCATCACTCTTGACAAGAGTTTCATCTTTTTGGGGAAAACAGATTTACTTCTGTCAAAGGAATTAATTACTTGTTCCACTCAAAATATTTGTTTTCTCATAAAAATATGTTTCACGAAAATTGCCTCTCACAACCTTAATTGCCCCACTCTTCCCTCTATTACCATAATATGGTACAGTATTGCAGTAAAATGGTCCTCAAAGACAAGTTAAAACATGTTTTCATCAATTTGAAAAAACAAAAAACATGCTGCCTCATATTCTCTCGTATGTGGGAGTCTGTTGTTTCTGCTACACGAGAAGTGTGAATATTTTAGGGACACAATTTTGCTTCCAAATAAAACTTCAGTTTAAAGTTACCAGTTTAAACCCCAGGAGGAGCCCTGCTGTTGTACCCTTGAGAAAAGAACTAAATCTGAACTGCTGTAATACATTCCCAATGCTGTTAAGTACGACTGCAATAATAATAACATTATTATTATTATTATTATACTAAAATGCCCTGCACCCTGTACGTACTGCAGTAAAATTTACAAAGATAAACATCTGTCTTGTTCTTGATGTATAAATGCGTAAATGTGTAATTTTGTTAATATTTAAATATGTTCTCGTTGTCAATATGAGGCAGCACAGCGTCTATGAAGGACCAAAAGGTGGCCAGATCAGAACCCAAGAAAGGGGCAGCAGTTGTGCTTTTAACTGGGATCTTTAACTGGAACTGTCTGTAAATACCCTATTACGCAGTTCGCTTATGATATAAGTGAGCCAAATGCAAATCAATAAAAATAAATAAAAGTAACAATGGCCTGCCAAAACTTGAGATTTCATTTGCATTAATATCATTTGTTCACTGTGAGCTAATGGGCATCTCAGAGAGGACAGGCATGTTCATTAAGCATATTAGAATACTAATGGAAATGGAAAACACTAATGCAGAACTACATTATCCGTTTGAGTATAAATACACCGAGGGCGACTGCAGAACTAACAGCATTTTTTAATACTGGATGCGTACGTTTATAAGTGTATTTATGGCAATCAGGGGGAAAGTAATTTTCATATTTAAGAAAAAGCATCCAGTGAAATCAAATGATGAATTTACTTGACTCACTCTGGCAAAAGATCAAGTTATGAATGAGATTGATAAACTAGTGTCCTCTTGCAAAAGAACCCCCTACCCCACCCCCCATTTATGCAGCGGTCACATGGTACCCAGCTCTCCATTCTCGATGACCTCGAACGTGGCCCATGGGCCCACTGCTCCACGAAACACCACGTTCTTCATGTTGAGGACCGTGTCGGCCAGCTCATCCGACCGCATGGTGGGCGACACCTGGCAGGCAGACAGGGGTGGAATTCAACACTTTTGTCAGTCGCCCCAGTCGAACAGAAAGCTCCACCGATGCGACAGCGATAGACGGTGGGTCCAACTGAGCAAACGCATGGGTATCTTGTAGAGCTTTACCCTACCGGCTCTGCCCTGTTTACTAATAACACTGAAGAAACACCGGTACTCATACAATTCACAAACCATTTCTTTGATTAGCCTCTAATTTATTTTGCACAGTTACTCCATCTAGTCTGTCTCTCACACACACACACACACACACACACACACACACACACACACACACACACACTCCCCCACCGATCAATGATATGCACACCCACACACAAACATACATCTTTTTATACCTCACAGAAGCAAACAACCAGGCAAACACACACATCCAGTGACACCCACACAAGAAAACAAACCAAACACACACACACCACACACACCACACACACACTACCTTGATTAAGCAGCAGCTCTCCGGCTCTTTCTTCTCCAGATAGACTTCGAAGATGAGGTCTCCAGCCTGGGAGAACTATGAAGATCACAGCAGAATCAGTGGCCAACATCCCGGGTCGGACACCACGTGGCCCAACCTCATTTCCCTGTGCGATAGGATGCCTCCCCCACCTCCACCTCCACCTCCACCCCCACCCCCCATTCTTGGTGTCGAAGCAAAGACCCCAACGGATTCCTCACAATTTCTGCTCTCCTTCACGTATGAGTCCGTTACCCTGCAGGCCCTTCAGCATCACACTCAAATCAGGTTTTATTAAGTAAGTTTAACAGCGTATGCAAACAGCACACAGAGCTCTGCACAAAATCGGCGGCAAGGCCAGCTGGTATCAGCCTCAATTATTCATTTATGCGCGAGAATCCAGCCCTCCGTTTGCCAGTGGGAAATACACATTTGGGCATCTGCAGTTACTGACATGGTGCGCCCTGGTGTACAGAACGTTAGGCACGGCAATTCAAATCTCCCGAGCCTTTTTTGGGTTTGACAGCTACAGAAATTGGACATCCAGGGGCTACTGAGACGGCCGAGAAGAACCGAAATCCACCCAGCAAGCAGACCTCTGAGGGTGGTGAGCGTTAACATTGAAAAGGGTCTTTAAAACACGTTATTTGAGGGAGCGCTATGTATGCAGCACAGTTTTTGAGTTGAATTTCGCCACTTTGAAGGGCTTCATGGAAGATCATAGGCCAGTGCTAGTTTGAGCAGAACTTCACACCAACCCTGACATCAGTAACCTGGAGAAAAATCTCAGTCACTCTGCCATAACATCTCCGAAAGGCTAATTCCCTTCATAACTGAGACAACCAGTAATATTAACCAATAATGCAAGTCATTTCCAGTTTTTTCACACTAACATGCATCTCTTGGTGGAATTCAGTTCGAATACTTTGTATTCATAGATTCTGACTTACATCTTGCTGAGCATCCTGCACCGTGGGACTCCATGTTAGACGCCTCAGCATGGGGCAAGAAAAGTAACTAATCATTCCAGTCATTATCAAATTGTGCTAGGAAATTATCAGCATCGGAACACACTGATGACGACACAAAAGCGGCACAATATGTGCTGAAAGAATTGGCGGGGGAAATATTTTTAAAAATCAGGCTTAGTATTCAACACCAAATTATAACGTGGAAACTTCACCAGATTCCTGTATTTGTGCAGATTGCAGCCCTTAAACAAAGAGCAATCAGGCTCTATTCAGAGTCCCTCAAACATTTGGAAGATGAGAGAGAGGGAGGGAGGGACTTTGGAGGAATGCAGTCTGGATCGAGCGGACTTGACCCCCAAGGCGTCCGTCCTGCTGTGCCAATTGATCTGAACAAGATACGGGGGGGACTAGAGAGATGACCAGCTCAGCGTCACTGGGGATTGAGGAGCACTGATGCACATGGAGGAGTGGCGTGCGAACAGGCCAGCTGGGTCTTGGATGGTCATCAAGAGCTCGAGTCCTTTCGGAAAAGGGCCGAGTGGCAGCCGGGCACACGCAAGACCATGGAACTGGACCCAACTGTGAGGCGCCTTGTCCCATCGAAACGGCCCACCGGGAACATTTCTGAGAAGCTTTAGCCTGAGCGAAGGGGCGGCTGCATTTCAGACAATGTTAAACTCATCCGGATGTTTAAAACTCACCAAAAAACCATTAAAATAAATAAAAAGGGAAAAAGAAAGAAGAGGATGAAAGAAAACTGTCAATCACAAAGATGCCCACGGAGGAGCAGTGAAGGGGAGAGCTTCCTGCTGGCGACAATTACACAGCAGAACAGGCAGAAGAATCCCAGTTCTGATGGTCACCTCGCTCTCCCTGTCCTTAAGAAGTGGGCTAAAAGAAGCGGCGCTGACACTGCGGGAGAAGGTGGGCAGGCGCCGCTCAGCTGGACGTGCCTGTGATTGCGCGCGAAAGGGCTCTAAGAGGCTCGAGAGGCGCTACGCAGGAGCTCGTCCAAAAGGGGGCCGGCGAAAGCTGTGATCATGAAACCATGGAGATCCCAGCACCTGTGCGAGAAGAACTGCTATTTGTGGGCTCCCTGAAAGCTCAGGGGCCATTTCACAAAGGAGTACCATGAGTAAGCGACGCTCAACGAACGCCATGGGTGTGCGGAGCACCTCTCTAAAACGTAGGGGTGGGGTGGGGTGGCTGCTCACATTAATATCTGGCATTTTTTAAAGTTTCCTCCAATGGAAAAATCAACCTTTAACTTCCACGTCAACTCAAAAGGTAATCTGTAGAGGTTACCTCTTCGAGGAGTTAATACATTTACTTGTTTAGCTGATGCTTTTCTCCAAAGCAACAACATTAAGGTGCTTACAATTATTTACCCATTTATACAGCTGGATAGTTGGTATTACATCAATTTCAGGGTACTACTAGAGTACCTTGCTGAAGGGCACTATAGTCAGCAAGTGGGAATCAAACCGACAAATGTTTGGATCCAAAGGCAGCAGCTCCAACCACTACACTCCCAGCTGTCCCCCTGTGCTCCAGCTTCTTAGAAGGTGCTCATATGTTCAAATAGAGCATGACCACAGCTGTGATAAATCATGACCTTTTGACCTCAATGCCTTAGCTCTGTATATATGGACATTTTGCAGTCCAATGGACTGTCAGTACCTGTATATCCATATGTGTAACCTGTGCTGTCAAAAAATTAATTAAATAAGTAGCATTTGTAATCTATATATATATTATATATATATATATATATATATTTTTTTTTTCCCCCCCCCCAAAAACAAATATGTATATATTCTTTCATTAAGGCACTGGCTCTAAAACATATGTATGTGTTCATTGTTTTGACAAAAGCAGGTGACTACACTGTCAAACAAAGATAGCTGGTAGTGTGGTGGTTAGAGTTGCTCCCTTCAGACCTCAAGGTCATAGGTTCAATCCCTACCTCCAGCGGTAGTACTCTTGAGCAAGGTACTTACCCTCAAATTGCTGTTGCAAAAAAAAAAAAAATTACTCAGCTGTATAAATGGGTAAATAATTAGAGCCTTAATGTTGTGAAGTCACTTTGGAGAAAAGCATCAGATAATGAGTAAATCTTTGTTCTGTACTATTCAATTTATTCACCAACTCTGAATACCCTTCAGAAAAAGGGGGGATAGCGAGAGAGAAAGAGAACTTTCTAAACTTCAGCAACAGAATGTGTGGAAGATTAATTTGTTTTCCAGCTATCTGAACAAATTGTTTCTTGCAGCGATGGCACCCAAGCATAAAGAAGTAGCCATAAAGGTTAACAGTCGCGGGACCTCTCCTGCAGCAGCCTCGCTCTCCCTCTGCTTCCGCCCACACACACACTAACACATTTCACACACAGCCCTGACCTGCGAGGGCTTCCAAAATAGCCCCCCCTCCCCCCCGGCCCCGTGCTCGCAGGTAAGAGCAAGGACGACCGGTTACACATTCATTTCCCGGTGGAGAGGCTCTACTGGCGCCGTTTCAGCCCCATTATACAGAGATCAGGAAATGGTGATTTAAAAAGCGTCCACCTTCCGCTCTCGTTCTGCATTTCAGTTCCACGCAGAAGTGCCGACGCTGCTCTTCACTTTCTAAAGGGTGGCTGAGACAGGTAAAGAGGGAGGCTGGACATCTGCCGGAACCTCCATGGTCCAGCGGAAACGGGTCATTTACCATAGTGTCCTTCCATCTGGTGATGAAGCTGTTCTCCATGTCCATTTGTTTAACCTGGTCTGCCTTCACCTGGGGTCACAGCAACCAAAACAGACACAAAGGCACGTTACGCATTCATGCCTGAGCTCCATGTGTCACAGGGCAAAGCTGTATTCAACATACTGAAAAATCAAGGCTTCAACAAGCTGGTCCAGATGCAGTGGCGTCACTGGGGGGGGGGGGGGGGCATTGCGGAGCGCACCGAGTGACACCATCAGAGGGGGTGACAGCAAAATGACTCTATATCAAATTTGTGTGCAGTGTTTCAGCAGAAATGTATTATTTTATATCAAATATTGCTGTCTGTAGTTATAAGAACAAAACATTTTTTGTAACGAAGCCCAGTTTACATGTATCAGTATTCCTACAAGGACAAAACTCTGTACTCTCTTCCAATGCACTTTGGTCAGAGCTCTCATTATTACCCAATTACAATTACAATCACATGGTTTTGTCTCCACACGCTCTTGTTTCCATCGTTGCTGCTGTTCTTATAGTCACTGATTTTGTCTCATTTTCTATTTTTTTTTTTTTACCTGCAATATTGTGGTCATTAGTATTTGTGAACCTATATCACTAACGTTAAAATAAACATAATAAGCAGTTCTTAAACCTTTTTACTTGGAATTGTATGGTTTTCTTACCCAGTTTTCACTCAAACCACATGAAACTGTAAATGCTAATACGTGTAGGCTGTGCGTTTGATATTGTAATTTAATGGTGTAATTTTAATTTTGCTAGTTGTTTATGTCACTACTATTGCCATTACATTCAGTGATATCGGGGAATTACGATTTACAAGTAAAATCATTAGAAAAACATTACTATGGATTCTGCATGGTTTTGTACAGGATGAGGTCTGTGGACACACACACACACACACACACACACACACACACACACACACACACCACAAGTTACCGCACTGGGTGACGCCAACCATAGTGACGCCACTCCCCAGATGTCAGCGTCTGCCCGTTGATATCTTTCTATGTGCCTATATATACATAAATACATCTATGAAAATCCAGTAGAAAACAATAAAAAAGAAATACTGGGGGGTTTGACGCAGCTCTGATACGGGGCTCTGCGAAGCTGAACTAACCACATTCATCTTCTTCAGACCTTTGCTATCCGTTCTCAGGGGAAGAAAATATATCTTTTCCTCAACTTTTTTCCTGTTCGCCTATTTTAGTAAAATTATTTGCTTGTCATTGCTCGATATGCGCAATGAAAGAGCATTCTAAAAACACCCAGTGTGTTTCAAACTGATAAAGAGGCAGTCAATAGCAGCTTCTGCAAAATGTGCCATTCTAATTAACGTCTTACTTGTTTTATGCCATACTGGGTGCATTCAGTATAATTTTCTGTTATTGGTTCTACTTAATGGCTATTTGTCATGCAGGCGATGGCATCGCTAACTGATTTGGAGAGAACACTCCACTCTAAACCGACTGAGAGGAAGTAAGGCGCGGGGGGGGGGGCGGGGGGGAATTAGAATTCCGCACCGCTCCAAATCCTATTAGTGCGGCAGCGATCCAAGTGCGACGGCAATATCATTCCCCCATCGCTCCGGAGCTCTGCGTTCAATAGCGGAATCGCGCTCAATAGGCAGAGGCGCTTTCAGCCGAGCGGTCAGGCCCAGTTCTCGGTGCCTTTCCACACAGCGGGGGAGCTTTCGAGAGGCCCATCCGTGACAGTGAGCTAAACGTGGAGTCGCTATTTTTCTAAAGGCTGGCAAAGGCAGTTGCGACAAACTCTTCCCACCATCATCGCATCCCTGGAAAGCCGCGCAAGGCCATCGTTTCGGAAAAGCGCCCGTGCATTTCTCCATACGTCACATCAAGGCACGGATCCAGAGATCTCGTGACGGTACCGTAGGTGGCGCGGAATTTCGCCGTCTCGCTTCTACTCCTACGAAACCGTGACTTAAATCGTCATCTTTCATGTTAAGCCTTTCCGGTACAAACGTTGCGACTGCTGGTTTAATGTGCGGAACGTCTCGAATCAGGCCAACTTCTTTTCACAAACAATTTCTTTACAATGAATTTTCCATAAATAGATTATGCTTCGCAACTGAGGCTACACAATAGAGCAGAGCGTCAAATGTATGCAAATTCTCTAATAAGAAGGCAGTGCCCCTTTTCGTTCGTTTCTATTACATGGTAAACACTTGTCAGCGGTGTCCGTTAAGATCTACATGCTTTTACGTTGATGGGGATGTGGCTGCTGAAACTGGATCAACAGAAGGTACTTGACTGTGTTACACCACGGATAATCCGCCGACACCACGCTGATTACAAGGGCCATGTGCATATTATAAATAATTTGCTGATGACGGTCTGGAAGGGCAGGATGCCCAAGGGTTGTCACTCACGTCAAACAGCTCCACGTAGTTGTTAATGAGGTCCTCTATGATGCTGATCTCCTGGCTGGTCTGCCCCTCGGTTTGGAAGAGGCAGGAGGAGAACAGGGGGGCCAGGCTGCGGGTCACCATCTGGTTCATGCCTGAGCACTTCTGGATCCTGGGACAGTGGGACACATTTCACTCCTTCCGTCCAGACACACACACACACACACACACACACACACACACACACACACACACACACACACACACACACACACACACACACGCGCGCGCTAACTTTTCTCTCATCAGAGCGTGAGGGAGAACGACACCAAGCCCTTAACCAACCTATATAGGTATCCTCCCTCCAAAAAAATCAGGGATCACAAAAATGCAGCCAAGACCTCCAGGGAAAGCCTGCTGTCGCCAGACTGAGTGACACTGAAACCTTAACGGCTGCGGCTTTAAGAGCAAAGACGGCAAAGATAGAGCCGAGCACTGGACTTCGCTGCATTTACAAAGTGAAGTAAAACTGGAAATCAGCTTAACGGCAAGAAATCTCCACTCAAGTATACAGTGTGCGAAATTGTCCATTTGGCCAAAACCTTGCCTGGATGGCATTTTTAAAAAGCTATTAAGTATATAAATAAATAAGTAACTGCACTGAAAATAAAGTCGATGTTTGGTGATAAAATATGTATGTGCTTATTTGTTCTTGCTCTATCTGCACGCTTCTCAGAAGCTGGTGGCATTGAAACAGAGGCGGAAACGTCACATCACACAGCCGATGTGCTACAAAGTGATTAATCAACAAAAGCGGGTAAAATTTAAGTCCATAATGACATTCGTGAAAAACGCATAAAACTGGATTCGTGATCTAAGGCAAAATTTACATATGACAGCAGATCATTAAAATGCTATTTTCTTTCTTTTGTGTTTTTTTTCTCCTTTTTTTAAATGCCCCTTTTTTTAAATAAAAACCCGTTTGAACATCATCAGCAGATGCAAAAGAGATCATTTTGCAAAAAGTCATAGCAATGTTCTCCCTGCCATTCATGGGAAATTAACAAAGAGACTGTAATGGATTTCTTTCTAAAGGTCTGTTTGCTGCTCAGGTGAAGAGCTGTAAAATACCTGCAGCGCTCTCAAAAAGGTCCCCATGCCTTTACCTTCTCCTTACCTTCTGTGTCTGAGACACACAGGTCGACAAATTGATAGACAGACGTAGAGACAATCTGACAAATACTTTTAGAGGCAGTGCCTTCATGACAGAATATATACATAGCATGTACGTAATAAAGTAGGCACTGACTCTCTCTGTGTGTGTGTGTGTGTGTGTGTGTGTGTGTGTGTGTGTGTACATGCAAACATGGTAGCCAGTGTCTTAGGTGCACCTCTCGAGTACCAGCTAGGGCTCCCTTTTACCTTCAAAACCAACTAAATTCTTTGAGCATGGATTCCACAACACGCCGGAAACCCCCCTTAAAGGTTTTGGTTCATGCCAAATAGAATCATGCAGTTTCTAGATGTTTTTCAGCCACAAACTCCTGCTGAGAACCTCCTGTTCCACCTCATCCCAACAGTGCTCATTTATGTTGTGATATGAGGACTGCATAGGCCACTGGAGTACAAAAACATCACTTTCATGTTCCTGGAACCACCTTGAGATAATGGGTGCTTGGTGACTTGGACCATTATCCTGCTGGAAGCCTCCATTTGAAACAGTAAACTGCCTGTGAAGGGAACAACATGCTCAGCAATAATATTTAAATATGATGTGGAAAAACATGTGCCGAGAAAACATCCCCATAGCATTACACCACCACCACCAGTCTGCACTTGACACAAGCCAGGATCGATCCATGGGTTCATGCTGTTGATGGCGAATTCTGAGTCCAACATCTTCACACTGCCACAGAAATCCAGTTTCCTCAGACCAGGTGATGTTTCTCCAGTCTTCAGTTGTGCAGTTTGCGTGATCACGTGTCCATTGTAGCCTCATCATCTTTTTCTTCGCTGGCAGGAGTTGAATGTGGCATGATTTTCTGCTGCTACAGCCTATCTGCTTCAAGGTTCAATGAGTTGTGTATTCAGAGATGCCTTCCTGCAAATCACAGCTGTACTGAGCTGCTACTTTTGGACTCGCGTCCTTCCTGTCAGTTGTAACAAGTCTGGCCGTTCTTGTCTGACTTCTCACATTTATTAAGTGTTTTTGCCCACAGAAGAGCCATGGAGTGAATGTTTTCAGTTTATCAAAACCACTCTCTGTAAACTGAAAGCACTGTTACAGAGCCAAAAACCCAGGAGCATGGCTGTTTCCTGAGATCCTGGAACACAGCGTCTGGCACCAATAATCAAATTGCAGTCAAAATTGCTGAGATCACACATCTCTCCCATCATAACGCTTAGGGCAACAGTCATCCCAATCTCTCAAGCCCATCTGCATGCTTTACATTTTCTGAGTTGCTGCAACACTATTTGCTCTTTGGAGGAACAAGCTTTTTGAGTTATCAGGCAGGTGCAAGCTTATTAATTGGCCACTGTGTGTGTGTGTTTGTGTGTGTGTGTGTGTGTGTGTGTGTGTGTGTTTGTGTGCGTGTGTATACAGAGAGAGGGAGAGACACAAAAAAGTGTGGTTCTGGAAAACAGGGCAAGAAGCCAACCGCCAGTGGACGCAAATTCGTGGGCACATCTGCTCACTCAGAGTGGGCCACCGTTTCCTGAAAATCTCACACCATCACACTGCGAGTGTGTCTGAGGACTCTGGGCCGGGCACGCAGCAGTCTCTAGAGCTGCACATAACTGGGGAGCAGACGTCTCGTCCTATGGCCAAATTCCGTCACGGAAGCACTCGTTGGAACCAGGACTCTTATCCTTCTTCCCCGCAGCCCTCATTTGTATAAGAAACCGAGGGAACAGGAGGCCAAAGGTTCACACACCAGCAGATGGACTCACCTGTATAATCCTCCTTTTGTTAATCGCAAGCAGATATCTGCATGTTAAAGGGAGCACGCTTTGCTTTTGTCAGCAGGCTGAGCTCCAACTCATGTCTCCTGTGAATACCTCTCAGGCCCACGTTGGTGACCGGCCTGACTGCCTCCTTATCGAATGTTAGGTAAACGTTGTCACGCATTCTCAGAACCAGGATTAGGGTCTGAGTCATGCTGAGGAAAGTATTTAAATCCATATTTATCTCCTACAAGCATTAAACTCATCGTAGTAATTTATGAGTCATCACTGGTAAGATATCAGTCATGGCGCATGACTGAAAACTACACCCACCACACTACTATGTGAAAGAAGGCATAAAATCTGGTTTTCAGTCTTTTGTGGATTCACATTGAACAATGAAAGAAAATAGATAAATAGATGCTTTTTTACTGAACCGCAATTTAGACTAGATTGGTGAAGGGTGGCAAAAAGATTGAAGTTGTATCATTATTACGTTATTATTCTTATTTGTTTACCAAAGACCAGTTTCTGGATATTTGCAAAATTTTGTGCTCAGTTCTTTTTCAATGGTACATGAAGACTCCCTGAAATTTGGTGTAAGAAGCTGCTCAGCCTCTTGGAGTCCTGATGGCATTTGCATTAATGTTCTTAAAGACTAGAAGAATGTATCCTTACCTGTAAAGGTGCTGCATCAGAGCTGCCAATGTAGTCCTGTTAATTCTGGGCAGACTTTGAATCAAGGTGGAATATTTTTGGAGCCTCTCCTGCTCGACCTCTTCGTCTATTTACCAAAAAGAAATAAAAAAAGAAATAGACCACTTTTTATAAACATCTCTTTCTGTTGCCCTGGTTTCCAGCACTTTAATATCCATGCATGCAGTTGGGACAGAGCAATTATGCAAAACAACATGAACGGAACGAGGATGCCCGGGACAGCCGACCCAAGTGAGGACAACTGAACAAAACTCTTGTGGGAGAAGGAAAGGGGTCTGAAGGTGCCACCTTGGGCCTGACGCAAAAACATACCGAGGACAGAGATCCAGGACGGGTAGAGCTCCTTGGTGAGCACAGCATCCTCAGTTTGGGCCAGAAAGCCCTTAAGCACATCGGTGACATCCTCCAGCTGGTGTTCGCCAGCCCTCAGTTTAACACTGCGAGCGTCCTTCCGGAAGCTCTCCAGGAGCTGGGCCACGCGCTGCGGGTTGCCATTCTTCTGGTAGATGCCTTCATAACATAAACCTGTGGACAGGATCCAGGAACAATCCGACCATCACTTGAGAGACATCGGAAACATCTACATGATGGTCCACAGGGAGGGAGCAGCAGAACAAGTCAATGCCATGTGACTGTTTGACAAACAAATATATTTACATTTATTTACTTAGCAGACACTTTTCTCCAGAGCAACTTCCAATGACCTCTATGTAGTGTTATCAGGCCACACACCTTATTCACCACCGTGACTTACATTGCTAGATACACTACTTACAATGGGTCACTCATCCATACACCAGTGGAACACACTCTCTCTCTGTCACTCACACACTACAGGGGAACCTGAACAGCATGTCTGTGGGAGGAAACCAGGGCACTCAGAGGAAACCCACACAGACAACATGCAAACTCCACACAGACTGAGCAGGAATTGAACCCACATCCTCTCACACCATCCAGGCACTATGATACAGCAGCGCTGCTCACTGTGCCACCCAGGCTATACAGCAGCCCTCCTTTTCACATGTTCACACACAGATAACGGTTACGGCAATGTCATCTCTGACTGGCGGCTGCATGGCGTCAGCCGTCACTGCATGTAATTACAGAGGTGCAAATGAGATATAACAGAGACTCTCGTGACACAGTCAAACATCGGGACGTCCCTGTTATATCGGGTCTTCGGCGCAGCAATAACAGATAAGGGAGGGGGAGTCGTGCTCTTGTAGAATGACACTGTTGACACCGTATCCTGTTAATGACATTTAGTCACATTTATCTTGTTTAATGTTTTCTTTCGTCCTGCCTGTGTTCACTGCAACTGCAAGTAAACCGAGACCCTGTAGGTGATGTAGATCATTCGGAAGTTTAGGCTTAAATCTTAGTGCCTCTTTAAAGCTGGAACCATGTCTATCATTTCCACTCCTTATTATGACTCCCAATAAGTGTTTATTTAGAATTAATGGGGGACTCTTTGAGTGTACTGACTTTTTTACAATTTTATTATTTACTCTTCATTGTACTACATTTTACTTTTGATTATTATATCATGATTTACTCTTTTTTTTTTTAATTTTTAAATATTCTTTGATTATCACCACATGGTATTCATCTTCATATGCTTTTTCTTGGGTGCCTGTGATACGGCAACCTGTAGAGAGTTCTAGAACACAAAGCACCTCCGTAAAAAGGCCTTGATTAGCTTTTGTTTAATGAACGCACAAAAAAGTTGGTTTCAGGCTGTATTTAAGAGATGGGACAGAGACATGCTGGGGGGTGAGCGCGGGCACACAGGACACACATACAGTCTTTTTCAGCTCTCCTGCATTTTGTTACTAAAACTCCAAAGAAGATGGAATGGAAAAAAGATGAATTCCAGCACTACGACAGAGTAAGTGAAAAGGCAGTAGCGAGAATAGTGGCATTAATATGGTTTCAACGGTAGAGGAGATGATGCAGAGCTCAGCACTGCATACAGCAACGGTGAGAGTGACAATGAGGGAGGAGGAACAGAGTAAAGATGGTAAGGTGGTCGTAGTAGAGGATTAGCACAGTAGTAATAGTAGCAGCACTTTCACCACAGCAAAGGTGGTGAGAGAAATGATCCTGGAGCCATAATCACCGTACTGAGTGACGAAAGCAACGCAGCTCTCCACAACGATGGGGACGTCGTTCTTGCTGAGCTGCTGGCTGCTCAGAGCCGGTCCGTCGGTACCGGCTGCCCGTCGAATGGCCGAGTGCCACAGGGCGAAGTCGCACCTGGCGAAGCCACGCACGTACAGGGTCCTGCAGGGCAGCATGGGGAAAAGGTGAACATCCACGATGCACAGAGCCTACAGGTCCCTCGCAGCCTCCCCCCCCATCTACAGCTACCCCCACACCCCTCCGTTTCGTTTTGCGAAAGGAACAGACTTCGTACCGTGCTCAAGGGTACAAAAGTATAGCCCCCTCCTGGGATTTGAACCTTTCTGTAGCAAATCAATTTTTTATTTGCCACTGCATCACCATCTGCTCTTTAGTGCAGTGTTATGAGTCAGTTTTGACAAAGTGGTTTATCTCATTCTACGCTTTAAATGTAATGCAGTCATGACATGCCTGCCAGAGTATTTATCTTTTTTCTTGCTGGCATTTTACCATGGGCTGTGGCACCTGCTGTTTGTCAAGCAAAGGCCGAGTGACACCGAGGCTTTTCGGTTTGCTCCGAGAGATACCTTCCGCTCTCCAGCATGAGTAGGACATCGGGCCGCTCCTCTCCTGCGGCATCACTGGATACAGCTGTGAAGAGTTGAACACTTTACTCGGGTGGGAAACAGTAACGGACCGTGGACGCCAACACAAACACTGCACCGGGTCTTTTCCTGTAATCCCCCGTTAACATAAAGGAAGAAATGTCACTGCAGTCCATGTGCACTACTTTACTCGCTAAGTACTACAGTAGTACTGGAAATACTCTGTGTGCAGCCATACTCTGTTGGTAAAAGAATAAAAACTAAACTTGTTCTAACAGGTACAAAGAGCTTGTGGATGGGCTCGGTACCAAAGACCCATCTGTGGGCAGGACCCAATAGGCACGAGCAGAGGAAGAAGAAGTGCAGACTCCTTCTGGATTATTATTATTATTATTATTATTATTATTATTTCAACCTTTAAGGTGAGCACATTTTTGGAAACGGTGACATACTAGTAAGAAACCATTCTATATAACACATCAGCACACGTGACAGGGACATGTATGAAATGCACCTAACAGACAGAATGCAGGTGCATTTACTTCCTTGGATGAGTACTAGAATAGCCACCTTTTTTCCGTTTCATGAGAAATTAATATATTTTGCATACTGTACACAACCATATCCAGGCCAGAAAACATGCACTCCAATAGTGCTGTGCAAATGGTATAAACTGCGGGTAAGAATTTTGACCATAACTTTATCATTTAACTTCTGCATGCGCCAAGAGGGGTCATTTTTCGTACCTTTATCATCCATCATTTAACACTGTAAACTTGAACAAGAACCATGTATATCCTGCATAAGCCACGAGCCACTGAGAGCTGGGTTCGAGTGAGACTCACGCAAAGAAAAGGCATCATTGCACCAGGAAGCAGGGAACACTGGCCGGTTGTCACTGTGACTTCAGGCTGCCCTGAGAGAGATTGTGTGTGTGTGTGTGTGTGTGTGTGTGTGTGTGTGTGTGTGTGCGCGTGCGCTTACGCACCCGAAACACACACATCTCTCCTGCGCCCAAACGGAGAATTACTGTGCAGAAATTGCATCATGTCTCGCTGCTCATTGAATTCCTCAAACAAGAGAGGGAAGGAGGTCAGGGGGAAAAAGGGAAAATAAACATTTTAGCTCCAAGGGCAACAAATCTCACTGTAATTCACTGACCTTCAAAGCAACCTTTGATTTTCCTCTTTTTCTGGCCTTTTTCTAAACGCATATCTTGCAAAAGCATGAACTGCTTATCGTTCCGAAAACTGGGCTTTGTTTGTTGACATTGTATTAGGCTGTTATGTTCTCAGAACAAACTCTTTACATTAATTATAACTCCGGTGCTGGAAATGTGTTTAGTCAGTGACCTTTTCAATTTGAAGGTTGTTTTCATGATGGAGAAAAAATGATGACAAAAAATACACACACACACAAAAAAACTGATTAACAATAATTTTCTTCATTTAGCCTTCATTTTGCTATTTTAACTTTTTTAATTACATGCTATTTATTACATTATTCTGCCATTAAAAATCATAATCCATTCATTTTTCCCAAGAAAAATAACAGGGATTTTACTTTAAAATGTCTTTTTGATTATTCAAATTATTTTTGAAACACTGCAGTTATGGGAACAATGTCACACTGAGATGAATAAAATAATTGTTGGAAAAGATCATCTTTTTTGTTCTGCATGATCAACAGCTATAAATTGCTTTCGACGGAGCTGCCTTTAAAACGAAGCCCCTCAGCTTTCACAACATAAACAAAAAGAGCCTCAGATCACAGCAGCACACAATGCTCTCAAATTACTGTCCTTCAGAACAACATTACAGTCAGCGGCGCCGTTTCACATCTCTAAACAGAAGGATTTGATCTTTCAATTTGTTGCCGAAATAAATAAATATATGAAATTAAAAAAAAAAAAAAAAAAAAAAACCCTTCTTGCTGTCATCTCACAGCTGAATTAATGGGCGTTAATCGGCTGCTTTGCAGACGCTGCCCCCAGTGTCCCTGCGCACATGCGGTAAAAGAGTAAGGAGTAAAACCCTGCTCAGCGCATGTTCATTTACCGACAGCGAACGCTTGCGAATCACTTTAATTTGGTCAAGGTGTCGGATCTTAAATCGAGCCCCAAGCAAGAGGGAGACGGCGCATTTCGATTTGATCCAGAGTTAGGGCCTAAAAAGGATTAAAAGATTCATTGATTTTCCACATCGTTGTGGCCCAATCGATTCTAATGTTGCAAATCTATTCAGCTGGCAGCCCTTTGTGCACGAGCCGGCCAGCACAGCACACCTATTGGAAAGAACTCATTTTCTTCTCGCCCGAAGAAACCATGTTGATATCCAACGGATGGTGATGGACTGCGGAGCACTTTCTCTCGCAGTTGTGCAAAATATAATACGGACACCTCTGGAATATAGAACGTCTTCAGTTCATCGAAATCACATCGTGGTCCAAGGTTACATGATACACTGTATATAAAAGTACGTAAGTCCAAAGTTCCCCTTGGAAATGTGTGTCGATTCTACGCTAGTTACGACTATTCTACATGGCTCGTTCAATTTCAGGAAACAATTAGCTGAGGTATAATATGAACTAAAAAATGTACTTCTCAAATAATGGTGGGAAAACAACATTATTATCAAAGCTATGAACTGCAAATGTGACTTCAAATTATTAAACGGGTTATTTACTGAACTCAGTATAAGGCCATAAATCTCTACATGCCAACTCTGTGCATCAGAATCCATCTCCATAGTTGTTCATATGCTATAGAAGCATAGCAGTAAACATGGATTTTACATTTATCTGATGCTTTTGTCCAAAGTGACTTAAAATGTTGAGTTACTTAGAATTATTTACCCATTTATACAGCTGGGTATTTTTAGCGGAGCAATTTAGGGTAAGTACCTTGCTCAAGGGTACTACAGCTGGAGGTGGGAATCAAACCTGTCACCTTTGGGTTCAAAGGCAGCAGCTGTAACCACTACACTATTAGCTTTCCCCTTTTATGGGCCCTTAGCTCTACTGTACCTGAAAAGAAGCTCATCTGAGCTTGTTTACTGTTGGAGAACCATTGCCTTTGAAACAATGGTAGCTTCAATTACTGTGATATGAACCGATGACAGGAGGGATCCAGGCATGAAAAGGTGTGTTCAGACAGCTGGGTGCCTTACTGAGCTCTTGGAGGTGTTTCAGCCGGACGAGCCCAACCCGGCCTTCCGCATCCTCCGTTCCAGGGCAGAAGTAGAGGTTCGACTCCTGCAGGGCAAACCAGCCCACCCTCCAGCGCTGGAGGTCGTGGCCCCCTTTGTAGTGGAGTCGCCCGATAACCTTGTAATCCTTCTCCAGCAAGTGTTCTGCTTGGGCTGGGACCAAGTCCTGATGTGGCGGGGAAAGAAGGAGCCAAAAGAAAAGGAAACCACTAAACATGCCATACATTTTTTAAGCAGAAGAAACGGTGAGATCAAGAACAACGCAGATGAGGACTTAAATGAATAAACAAGGAATGAACAATGTAGGTGGACCTCGACCTGCACTGAAGCAAAGGCGCTGTACTCTTAGAGAGCATGACCAGCAACTGCAAACACTTCAGTATCTTTGGCATCCGGACTGAAACACTTTACTCGACCTCCCAACTGCTTTGTCTTTGTCCAGAACGATCAGGGAGGCTTCGAGATGGAGGAAAGGGTCATGGAGGACCTATTTTTGTCCAGCCTATCATTACAAGGAGACATTGCTCTGGATGGAGTGCGCTGTCAGTGTGAAGGTGGACCGACTTGTCTGTGGGCCCAATTCCACACATATTTGATTCCACATATAAGTAAATATGTTTGAGCATCCAGAGGAAGAGCTGAAGGTCAGTTCACACCAGGTACTAGCTTCCCATGGAATGGGAAAAAAATTAAATTAAATAAAAAATCCCTAAAAATCTAAGGAAATAGCTCATACAGGTGGTGTTGAGTTTGGGCCACCAAAGGCCTCGACAGCTCATGGCAAATGTTAAAGGGAGAAGATGTATCTGACATTTTGCAGCATAAATATTGACTCCACCAACTTCCCTGGTTCGGCACACCACAATTAGTACGTCCACCCGTTTACCCGTCCGTGCCGTGTCGTACCGTGACTAGTGTCTCCACCCACGTCTTGTGACTTTCCGCCGTTTCCGTTCCAAACGTGAAGACACGTTCCGACAGAAGATACACCTCGAAAGTGAAAGCAGCCCTGGGGGATGAAGCACAAGGTAAAGTTTTTAAATAACTGCTGAAATAATGAAGCACCTCGCAGACATCTTTACCGAGGGTCTTTTTTCCTGCCCATACACACAAAGATACACACAGACACTTATGGCTGTTAGGGCACACAAGGAGTGAATGTAGTTTCGAAAAAGTACATGTTAATCCTTCTTTGCTTTCTTGAAAAGTTTTAAGGGTCAGGGCAGCTTTGTCACCAGGCCCAGAGATCAGTGCTCCGTGGGGAAAGATGGAGGCTTTAAAAGGGTCCAGAGGAAATGAAGCGTCAAGGGCCGTTCAAGCAAGCGTGTGCTGGTGCATTGCTCGAGCGCATGAAGCGCTGAGAAGGTCCTTGTTAGGAAGGCTCCCTGGGGAAGAGGGAGGAGACAGAGAGGAGATGCAGAGAGACGGATATGAGAGACAACCACCTCTGTTGGACTCTGCCAAGAAAGTGAATCGGGGCACAGTGAGTGGGAAACAGACACACACACACACACACAGCCATCAGGGATAGCTCAACCTCACACCACGGACACAAATCGCCGATGCAGAACCCCTGGATACTGAAGCTGTCTGCTTAAATGGCCAGAAAGTGGACCCTCCATCCTGGTGATCAAAGATCTGCTTCCATTAGGCTCGCATGGCTCAGCAGCAAAGGGTCTTTCCTTTAAACGGGGCATCAAACGAAGGCTAAGCAGGGCGCCTTGCTGCTCAACAGCCAAAGACCAGAAGGAGCGCAAGGACAATCAACCCCGATATTTACCACGGCAAAGACCGGCCATCAGTCTGGATGACAGAACTGAGAAAAATGAGCATGTTACAGATTCACTGATACATAAGAGAAGCTGAAATGTAGCCTTGGCGCAAGATGCCTGTAAATGTTCAGAAGGCAAAACATGAGCCCGAAACCCTCGTGGCAACGAGCCCCAATGAGTAGAACTGATGAAGTCCATGTTACGGAGGACTGCCGGTTGATCGCCTGCCACCGTCGGGTTTGAAAGACCAAGAGCAGCATCCCACACTACTGGGTGGCGCCCCCTAGGGGTATGGGTGGGGCATGTACTGCAAGTAACACCAGTGGGTAATGAGGTGTGATGAAATCTGCGTGTGTGTCCTCACTTCCCCCCCCAACACTCATGGCTGGTTTGAAGCCCACCTCCTGCTGCAGTAGCGCTAGGCAGGGTAATAATAAAAATTTCACAGATATGTAAATATGTAAATGACTGTAAGAAGCTTAACATTGTATTTTGCATCTGAGAAAAGCATCAGCCAGATGAACACAATAAATTGGAATGAGTACAACTTAACATTCTGAAAAAGCCCAGAGATGATACTGTACACTGAGGCACAGGAACGGTACGCTGGGGGTCCCACCTGGCTCCAGAGGGGCTGTCAGAGCCGCTCACCGTCAGGCTCACAACCTCACTGAGGTCCATCCTGCCCAGCGCTGTGGCTGTGTGCTCGCTTTCATAGTAGCTGAGGAAGCCCCCCTCGAGGGTGCACCACCTCCGCATCATCTCTAGACACAGAAACACACACAGCAACACAAATACACACTATCAATAATCCAGTTCATGCAGCACCTCTAAACCGTCAAAGTAAATAGGCAGGAATCAGCTAAATAATGCTTAACGATAATAATGATAACTAATAATAACTAATAATTCTGAAAACGGAGAACCTTTCCAACATTGCAAGGTCAGAGACACAGTTAGTGGACCAGCGCTGGAGCACAGAACACCCTGCGGGTGCGCACACAGACAACGCACATGGAAATGGACTTAAGAAGTGGAATTATTTCTATGCCATTTATAAAGCGGAGACAGATGCACACATAGATACCACTACCCCCCCTCCCCCCCACCCACCCACACACACACACAGAGACACACACAATCACTACCCAACTTTTTCTTTCCCATACCATCTATGGAACATATTCAGTTACTTGAACCCAGACACACACGAGCGCGCGCGCACACACACACACACACACACACACACACACACACACACACACACACACACAAATAACCCCTACTGTGTACAATCTCTAAGCTCATCTCTGCAGCACGTCAGGGAGGCAGAGAGAAAAACACACACTGACTATGATCTACTGTCGCTGAGCGAGACTTTGAGCTTGTCTATGATCACTCTGCGCTTCAACTAAAACTACGTTAGAGAACAATAACTACAGGCAATAGTGTGGAATGTATCACTTTCAAATATCAAACAGAAATTTCATTTTTATTTTCAACCACATGAAGACAATTCCATAACTCATCCCCACACTGTGTTCAGAGGCAGTCTGATCATTCTGCCACTTTGGTACACTTTGTGATTCTCCCCCCTCCCCATCCTTGTCCCAAAGAGCAATGCACGGCTGTACCGCGGTGAACTACGCAGCACTAATTAGCGCTTGATCGGTCGAGCATTTGCATTGGCAAAGGAAGGCCGAAACTAAAACTGCATCGGAGATGCGTGCTTCTCCATGGCATGTGGTTTTGGAGACGGTTTCTGGACCAATCTGGACCAATTTGGAACATTTCAGCACAGACACATATGCCTGGCTGCCTACATGGAAAAAAAAAAAAAAAAAAAGAAAAAAAAAACAGTCAAAATACTGGACGTGCTTTAACAACCAACACTGGATCAGTTATTCTAAAAGATATATATTGTTTAAAATTTATATATACATATATATGTATAAAACTGACAGGATAGTGAGAAAACAACAAAAATCAGTTTTGACTTTCGCACATTTAACAGTGTCGAGTGTTTGAAGAAATCACAGTAAAATCAGTGTAAGAACTGCTCTCACCACGTGTCACTGTTAAGGGTCGCAGGCTTAAAGGGACCATCAGTTTTGAGTAACAAAAGAAGCTGCGATTAGTCCTTTTCTGGACTGTCATGTGAATTTACAGTGTATACTTGGTTCCAAAGTTTGCAGAAATACGTTTCATTTTCACTTTAAAGCACACGGGCATCCGCGCCTTTGCACGACACCTTTCGCTGGCCCAGTATGCCGATTGCAGAAGGGACGTGGGACGGGCCCGGGTCACACGTTCTCCCGTCGCCTCGTTAGGTGCGATGCGTGAAGGACGGTGGAAAAACACCGAGAGCCCCATCGTCGCACTGCTCTCCCCTCCTCTGGACTCACGCTTGAAAACAAAATATCTGGAGATAATACCGTATCTCAGCAACATCCAGGGAGGCTGTCCAGGAGGAAATAAGCTCTCACTCAGCCAAGGGAAACTAATTATCTCCAGACAATGTCCTGGTAGACAGAGCGTCACGGCATCCCCCCGATGAATTCCGGTAATGATGAAGTGGGGTACCGAGTGTTGCTGTGTAGTCAGAGGGTTTTCAGCCGTGGACCACTTCCTTGGCCGGCCCCCGAACCCGCATCCCCAGAGCAAAGCAGAGGAAAAAAAAAAAAAAAAAAAAACACCCTTCTGCACGCGCGCCGTGGCAACAGTGTCTTCCCAGAATCCCCTCTGCTCTCAGAGCTCAATTCCTCCGACAAATAAACCGATCACCAGATGTCATCTGTTACATTTGTTGTGCGACACCAGTGGGAGCGAATAGCTGAGCGGGGCAAACATTTACCGTGGTGTGGTCCATCTCATTAGTTTTGGGCCAAGGGTGCTAGTGGAACGCGAAAGGTGAGCCGCTCATCGCATGACCCGGTCCGGTGTCACCACCGATTGCCCACCGGATGCCAGCGATGCCGCGTCACGTCCCGTGTTTCAGGTCGACTCCCAAATAGATGCATTTGCATGTTCTCACCGGGTCTGTGTGGGTTTTCTCTGAATTCTCCGGTTGCCTCCCGCAGTCCAAAGGCATCCTGTTCAGGTTCCCCCACAGTATGTAAGTGACAGAGAGAGTATGTTTCACTGATGTATGGATGAGTGACCCAGTGTAAGTAGTGTATCTAGCAGTGTAAGTCACCTTGGAAAACAAGGTGTGTGGGCTGATAACACTACACAGAGTTCATTGGAAGTCGCCTTGGAGAAAAGTGTCTGATTGATAAATAAATAAATGTAAATGTAACACGAGGATATAATGACGACATTTGGAATTGGTCACTTTTCAGAGAACAAAAAAGCACTTCCCCCTTGGAGTCCTGCTGCAACGTCGTTATTAAAGCTCACGCTGCCAAGTTTGAATTATTAATCTCTTCCGTATCTGTGGACCATCAAGCCATTAGAGAGAGAGAGAAAGAGTTCTGAAGGCAGCCAGGAACATATCTCAGAAATACCTTTTCCCTCCATCCACCTGCACATTTCCTCATCATTTCAGAAGTTTAAACACAGAGTTTAAGCCATCTTCTGAATTTTTTAACAACGGAGCTGCACTTAACGCACCATTAAAGCCCACACTAAACTTGTAAGACTTCCATAATGGATTAAATAACAAGGTATTTATCGGCACAGGAGCTCTGCTGCTTTTATGTGGCTGTGTAAAGACAGGAACTGCAAACGCTTGAGAAAAGGCAGGCTGTACATGGAAGGACACAGTTGCCCAGTTATGTAAAACAAGGTCGTCCTTAAGTCATAATAACCGTGGCACCATATGCTGAAACCACCCAGCGCTTCAGAGTTTTACTTATTTTCAAATATTATACAATCCCAAATATTGCAGTTATATTCTAACAGCAATAAATAAATTAGCAATAAGAGCAACAGAAATATTGTTCCAAAGATATTTATGGTGAAGTGGTCAGAAGTGCTGCTTTTGGATCCAAAGGTTGCAGGTTACAGACCTACCTACTGCTGTAGTACCCTTGAGCAAGGTACTTGGCTTAAAGTGAGTAAAGGAAAATAAGTGGTAGGGTGGCATAAGTAGTATTGTTGTCTCATAGCACCTGGGTAGTGTGTGAGGATGCGAGTTCGATCCCTGTTCAGTCTGTGTGGAGTTTCCATGTTGTCTGGCTGCTCTGGTTTCCTCCCACAGTCCAAAGACCTGCTGTTCAGGTTCACCCATAGTGTGTGAGGGACAGAGAGAGGGTGTGTGTTCCACTGATGTATGGATGAGTGACCCATTGCAAGTAGTGTATCTAGCAGTGTAAGTTACCCTGGTGAACAAGGTAGGGGCTGATAACACTACACAGAGTTCACTGGAAGTCGCTTTGAAGAAAAGCACCAGGTAAAGGTAAATATTGTTATTATCCAGAGTCAGTTACATCTTCCAGGTTTTCCCTTAACTCATAACCACAAAGTGACCGCAGCACAGAAACACATCATTACTGAGTGTTATAACAGCTGCCCCCCCCCCCCCTCCCCGCTTCCGTCCAATAGCCAGTGCCTGACCCCTGACTTGTTCGCCACTTGTAAAAATCAGCGGCGCCTCATGAGCCGACGTGCCGAACATCACGCCGCAAACATAGTCTGGGAGCAGTCGGTGAACCGGCCGCTTTGGGGTGCAGAACCCAGCTGTAGCCGTCTTGAGCGAAGACTGCGGAGGCTTTGAGCACCAGCACACTGCCCTTGGACACCGACCCCCATGAGATCCATTCCGCAGCACATCTGGAGGGAACTCACATTTCCGCTGTCCATTTGCGGCCAAAAACACTCAAAGATGTGCTTATACTCTGTGTGTTTACTCAGTGCACTCTGTGTGTGTTCCCTGTACCGCCCTACCGACGCTCTTAGCCCCGGCTCTGCGTTTATTGCCTGTGCTCTGTGTGTATCTGTATGACTCTGCACATTTCTCCTACGTGTGTAGGCACCACGCCATGCAAAACTATTCAAAGCCCAGAACAATTATCAACATGGCCTGGATTACAAACTATCTATATTTTTCCAATCCCTGGTCTTATTGTGAACTCAAAGACTGTAACCCTAACGTGCAAATACTAAAATTCAGGTTTTTTCTTTAAAATACCTACAAACAACTTCTTCAGCTCTGAAAATTTGGCGGGGGGTTTTTGAGGGATTCCAATACTTTTGCAAGCACTATAAATACATTTTTTTCCAAGTAAACTTTACTGCGTAAAAACTGGACATGCAAATACTGGGTGTTTGTGCGGTGTGTATGTGTTCATTTAAACACACCCACACAATTCTGCTGTAGGTACTTAACCAACCGTGTGTGTG
Source organism: Scleropages formosus (assembly GCF_900964775.1). Lineage (NCBI taxonomy): Eukaryota > Metazoa > Chordata > Actinopteri > Osteoglossiformes > Osteoglossidae > Scleropages > Scleropages formosus. The sequence goes on from NC_041816.1 coordinate 29,613,381, forward strand.
TGTGGCAGTGTTTCTGCACATCTCCTCGTCGCTCGGTGCTGTAGGAGTGCGAAAGCACAGCTCAGCAGTACCTTGTGCAGCCCATCAGTTCCCTCCAGCTGTTACCAACAGACTCCAAGCGACCCCCTCCTCCAGCCCCCCCGCAAACTGCACCGCGGTGCATTGCTGCTGTGGCGGGGGGGGGGGGGGGGGTGAAGCACAGCTCGGGGGCCACGGTGGCACAGCGCTACGTCTCATGGGGGGCCAAAACAGCCCGCTGAGAGACAAGGAAGTAGGAGCAACAGACGGCAGGTACAGCTCCCGCCTTCAAAAGTCCCCGCTTGCCCCCCACCTCCACTTCCTTCCTCCCTGGGGTAACACCGAAGGCCGACTCTTTCCTCTTAATTACAGCGGAGACGCAGAGCTCCTCCAGATGTTCAGTAGGTGCAACATCAACGGTATCTGCAGCACGGCATTTGGCGGGGAAGGAGAGCAGAGCCCACTGCAGAGCCCACGTGCAGCTCAGAACGCGGCGGAGTCCCCGACCCCGACACCCGCCGCTCAGCCGCGCTCATCGATCCATTTGGGCGTTCGCTCCGAAACAGGAAACAACCGCAACGGGTGAGGACCTCCTGCTTGGTGGACAAGCGTGGTTGAAAAGGCCAGCGGTCACTAGAGTGGAGCTCGTGGAGAACGTTGCGGAGGCGACAATCACGGGACAATGTTTGTGCTCGCACCTTCTCGACATTATTTCCTCCAACACGTTGGTGCGGAGACGAGCGTCTAGACGAACACACAGCGACATGAGTTTGGGAGGGCTTTTCAGTTCCCTCGACGGAGGTTCGATCGTCGGCCGCGCGCTCACCGTCTCTGGCCCTGCGTTCCACCACGGACCTCCCGCTGCTCACGGCCACGTACAGGAAGCCCGTCTTGAAGGACGGAACGTCACGAGGGGGTTTCTTCCTGCAGCCAACGTCCAGCTTTGAAAAGTCTGTGACAGAGAACGTGTGTTGGTTATCGAATGGAACTCGACACACACACACACACACACACGAGCATCTGCCCTGCATGTACCACGAGCAGCAGTTAACAGGAGGTCTTTTCCTGGAACCTAAACAGAAACCCTTCAGGGATCTGATTTGACCTTTTTCTTCTTCAGTGTAAATTAGAATCTGCTCTGTTTAAACTTTCAGTACAAGAAGGACACGTCTGAATACCAACCTAGTGTGACGCTGACAAGACCCTCTCACATTAAATCCAAGATCCAAGTGCTTCGTTCTTGTCCCATCTACATGAGAGGCTATGGCACCTGAAGGCCGTCACTACACGCTCTCCACGGCACAAACTCTATGTCTGTATGTAGCCTCTCGCTGTTTTTACTGATGTTTTGACATATTACTTGACGTCAAAATGCAACTCTTACTTGGAGTTTTCACATCTGGAAAGGTGTAGTAAGGAAACTTCTCCAAAACAGAAGCACTTGTAATGACTCTGGATTCACACTGCTGTGATAAAGCTGATATGTTGGCTGAAGAACCTTGTAGAAGCGTCCCATTGTAACCCTTCTCCTCCTCCTCTCTCTCTAGTGGCCTCCTGTAGCTGCTCAGCTCAGATTCGGGACAATGGTTATGAAACCATCAAGAGATCTTCTCCCCACTACCTACAAGACCTGATCACTCTCTACACCAAACCACACTGCTACGCTCCTCCATCTCTGCCCACTTGGTGGTCTCGCACGCAAGAGCTCTAACATCAAAGACCTTGAGATTTTGGTTTTGGCTTCAATGTGGTGGAATGACCTCCCTCTGTCCCTCAGAGCTGCTGAATCTCTCAATGTTCAAGAAGGGTTTCAAAACACATCCCTTTCAGAGTCACTTCGCTCCTGACCTCCATAGTGTGTTACATTATCTGAAAAACTAAGAAAACAAAGAAGCACTTTTGTTTTCCCTTTAAATTCTATATGGAGTGACCCAGGTAACGTACGCAACAAAAGGACAGCACTGGACGAACTGGATCCTGTGTCTGCATCTGTGTCCACAGGTCCTCCATACTGAAATGTTAAGACCACCCAGGGACAGGAATGAAGCGGGGGGGAGGGATACAGCAACAGAACTGCATCTAACTACCCCTCCGAGAGCCCAGTAATGGAGCCAAAGTAATTGCACACCTAGAAAGTGCAAAGTCACTGCGTAACCCTACTAACACCCGATGTGAGGGCGGATAGAGGGAACAAAGAAACCCAACAGAGAAAGCAGGATAATTGTGACAAACACCGGGGACACTTTCCTAACAGCGTCTCACACACAACTTGTGTTCGTGTTGCTCGTCTCTCTGCACGGCACCGACTCCCCACCGCATCCTTCTGCATCGCCCGTGTTACAAATCAGGGTTCGGGTTACGTTACGAGCGACTGCGATCTCTGATCAGTTTCACATTCCGAAGCGAAAGCGTGTGTAATGGAGCGAACCGGAGTACAGTACCCTGTTTTACAATCTCTGTACTGGCAGCGTAGCCTGTAACTGCAGTGACAGCATCACGCGGGCAAACTGACTGCACAAGCCAAACAACATACATGGAAGTGGAAGAGTACATATCACCGGGGGGTGAGGAGGGCATTAACCATTCTCCGCGCATCCTGGTCTCGATTCACCCGTTAGACCGACACCGGTGCCTCGTCCCTTTAATTAGCGCCTTCGATCCCCTCCCAATTAATTCCCCGTCTCAGGGCCGGGCGCCAGGAGCCACCTGCTCCGTCACTGTCCCCACCGTGGCTGCTGACGGAGAGCGGCAGCGGCGTGAGGGCGGAGGGGGCTTGATCCAGCATCCCGGCGTCCGCTGCAATTACCTCGATCCCGCGGTCCGGTGGAGGAAAACCTCCGGCTCCGACAGGCCGACACACATTTACATTTATCCCTTCGGACAATAACGGATGGCTGTGCTCTCCGCAGGCGCAAAGCCGTGGTGCCCTTAACACCGGGCGCGGCTGTCAGACGACGAGAGCGACACACTCGCCGTTACCCCCCCACCCCCACCCCCCTTGGGTACAGCAGAGCAGCAAAAGTACGACGGCTGATTTAAAAAAAAAAAGAAAGAACGAAAAAGAGTGTTACGTGCTGGAAATGTTAGGACATGGTGGGCTTTGGAAAGAGAGACGCGCCTGCGACGGCGAACACGGATCTCACACGGAACAAGGGAACATTTGCGCCGCGTCGGTAGCACCGCAGAGGGCCTGACTCCGCAGCCTCGCTTTTCGCCTTATTATATCTACGAAGAATATCGAACGACGGGAACACGTAATCCGATTGCAGCTTTCACGTCAATGCGCTCCAAGGGTCACGAGGCTGCCGCCGGAGACGGTACTTTGTTTCGTTTCAGCCGCCGGTCCGTTTTATTTCCCTCCATTTTAATCGCAGCCTGGCGCTCGGCGCCCAAAATGCAAAACTCAATTTCCTTGCTGTTTGTTTTATGGAGTAGAACACTGTGCTGAGAGGTGCTATGGGTTTTAGGGCGAAGGAGGAGAAAACTTTGTGGGGGTGTGACAAACAGTGGGCCAGCAGCGCACGCGCACACACACACACTGCATATCAATTTGTGTTCTTTCACTCAACATTTTTGCTCATTTGAAGCTGAGGACTACAGACGTCTCGGTTCCACCCGCTGGTTGGTTCTGACCCACCTGAGAGCTTGTTGAGATGGAGAAACTCCATCTGCAGGTTCTGTCCAGCCTTCTGGGCCAACAGGTATGGGGTGGAGTAGACAGGGTCCCCCGTAGCACACATGACATTGGCCCCGCTGAACGCCAAGGCCATGGTCTGCATGACATCTGGCTGGACCACAGCAGCACAGAGTGCCTGCACACACACACACACACACACACACGCACTTAAATGGTGTATATAGAGCACATATAGACTGTACACACACACACACACACACACACACACACACTTCCCACATATCCTCATTTACATAGAGAGAAACACAAGTAAAAACACTAAACATCGCTAAGCTCGCGGACTGGCAGCTCCTTCACCAGCGCGGTACTACCAAGGTACATCCCCCCCTTTACGCCGTGTCATTCAGCTGCTCAGAAGTGGTCGTTACTTGAAGCAACCAGTGTATCGTTTCACACTTTACCGCTCCGCAGTCGGACGTGTTTACTGAAGCCTTTTGGATGGCTTTGCGGTTCCCTTATGAAGCTGCGGTGCACTAAGTTCACCGCAACGCCACCTGCTGGCCACTTCAGGCACAACTACCCCACAGGAGACGCCAGCAGCCACGAGGGATCTGGGTCTGGGGATCCTGGAGGGCCTCGACCTTCAAGGGGGGGGCGCCGAGGTGCCGGAAAGAGTCGAAACAAGGGGAAGAGAGGGAAACAGGAGGAGAACGCAGAGCAGGTGAAGCCAAAGGGGGCAACCCCCCCGACCCGACCCACCCCACCCCCCCAAACAGGCCACACCACCCTACACCCACTCCATTATTCATGCCCCGCGCCTGTGCTCCCCGCTCTATCAAAGCAGCCCACTGAAGCACTGAGACCCCTAAAACTGACAGCCACATTCCTCCCTGCAGGGACTGCACCATCACAACCCTGTCGCGCACACACACACACACACACACACACACACACACACACACACACACACACACACACACACTCTTGTCTCCTGCCTTCATTTCTCTTTTTCTCTTCAGCATCTAACACACACCTTCTAGGCCTACTGTACATACTGCATTTGAGAGGCAAACAAACACACACACACACACACACAAAAGCATCTGTGCGATAACTAAGAGTGTGGCACTCGCTCCTGTTGTGGATCTTAATCCATTTTCCCACTTTCAAAGTCCCCCCCCCCAACACCCTCCCCCTCCCCACCCCCACCCCCCTACCCCCCTCCCGCTCCCACCAGAACAATGAAAGGGATCATCCTTGTTTGTGCTGACGCCAGTGAAAAAGCAGGCTTCTGAGCGCTCGCCGTACCGCATTGCTCCACACGCCTCGAATAATAAACCGGATCGGCTCTGTTTCCACTGCAGACGCGCAATTAATAAACGGCCCTGATGCGCCTTCTCCGTCCTCGACCCGTTCCTCCCCAAAACGGAGCGCCGTCGACACCGCAGGAGAAGCGGCGCATAGCCGTTGGAAGGCCGACGTTTCACAGTGTGTTGCAAAACGTGACGTCGTTTTGCAGGCGACGGTGGAGTGACTGGAAGGGAAGCTGTACGAACACCAAGGGAACAAAACGTCTTTTGCGATGATGCGACTTTCCCACATGTCGTCATCGTACAGCGTTTCTGTGTTAAATTACGTGAGGTTCCATTCTCGGCGTCTTGCGCTGTTGACGCCGTGAGCCATTTATGCAGCTGGGTGCTGGGATTCAAACTAAAAACCACCCGGTGCAAAGGGATCCCCGGCAGTGTCTCACTCTCACCTTGTCGAGCTGCTCCTGGCTCCGGAAGCCCTCGAGCGCCGGCGTGTAGCGCCTCTCCTTGTACTTCCTGTGCACAAATGCAGTCCGACGCTCCCTCGACGCTTCTGGATGCAGCTCATCCTCTGGGGAGAGGGTCGCGGCCCAGAACTGGTTGGCTTTACTGTTGCCAACGCTGAGGAAAAGCTGGGGGGGGTGACCAGAGAAGGAGGGGTGGGGGGTCAAAAGGGCGAGTCCCTCCATCATCGTCCGCCCCCACAGCACACCCAGAGATGGGGACACGCAGAGGCAGAGCGGAGCTCCTCCGTTGAGCCCGTTAACAGAGATTTACTGTAATACCACAACACATGTCCTTGTCTTTTTTCTGCTACGACAATCCAAGGTAATAGGATTTTTTTTCCCCCCTCTGCAAGAAACCACCAACGCAGGCTGTTTGATAAAGCACACATCGACACCGGGCTCCTTCTACAAGTTCATAAATTTCACAGCCATCAAAGTCTGACTATACAAGTCCATGAAAATCACATTTAGGCTGACTCCTGCAGCTCCATAAATATTACACTCATCAAGACCAACCTATAGAAGATGATGGAATGTCACTGTCACCATGCCATGCCTATTCAAGTCCATGAATATCACATTTACACTTTCGCGTCCATAAATATCTCGCTCATCAAGAGCCACCTATAAAAGGCGCTGAAATGTCACTGCCACGAGCCCTGTCTGCCCAATGATTTATACAATTGAATCTATAGACATGAGACTCATCGCACTCTTC